>NC_084820.1:34482875-34753429 GCF_958449725.1 Rosa rugosa
CCAGAGGGACCAACAATATGAAAAGCATGGGGACATACATATTATTATCACAGGCACGAGAGAATATGATGCCCACACTCAACAAAAATTTATCACTTAGTGTTCCTTCCTTCAAGTCATTTAACTTGGCCTTGAATTTTGGCCACTTTTATTGGTCAACTACACTGCCTTCTTGTGTTGTGTCATGAATTTAATTCCTATATCCTATGCTCATTAATACATGATTTACAGTTCTAATGGTTGTAATGAGATGGATGTGGTGCGGGAGGCATGCAAAATTTAAAAGGACAGCAGCATCATTTAGACTTTATTTGGTGCTTGATCATGAATGCATTACACAGATAAGTTGCTTAGGCTATGTAGATTCAGGTTTAATCTTTCTTTTTTCAACCACTTTGCATTGACGATAAACAAAATGTGATAGATTGAGGGAACAAAACTGACCTCGACCCACTCACATCTTGAATGAAGATATCTTACAGCTTGGAGGCATGGAGAAATTATCAGCCACTTGCATAGTAATTTATATGAGGTGATCTGTACCATCCATATATGTGTGTGTGTGTGGGGGGGGGGGGGTGTATAGAATTTAACTTGAATGTTTGTTCTTCATCTATTATTTTGTAGTTTGTTTATGGAGATCCTCTTATTTGAATTTGAAACATTGTAGGTACTTATATACTGTGCTTGAAGAGTTAGACATGGTAGGCTCTGTTACTTTTGTTGATCCTGCTGTAATCTCTGCTCCATGGTGTGGGACAAGTTTTGTAAGATCCCGTAAGCTAGCAGACCGATTCAAAGGAGCACAAAATGATCAGATGTTCTTTATCCCTTACAACTCCGGGTAAGAAATAGAGAAACAGGCTTTATTTATTAACAATACTACTTTTATAAATCACTAGTCATATATGAAGTTCATTAATATAAGGAGTTTTGTTATGTAGTGATCATTGGATGTTAACGATTGTCCATCCAGTGAAGGAGACGACCTATTTTGTTGACTCATTTTATCAGAGCATAATTGATAGTGAATGGAAACATGTTGTGAATGAGTAAGTTATTTCTAACTTCACATTCAGAATCTTGAGATTCAGTTTTCTGATTATTCCCTGGGTATATACGTGAGTTGATTGGGAGATTATATATGATTCATACATTGATAATAATACAAGGCAACAAGACAACCAGACAATATAGCATGCAGCTAGAGACTACTCTACTTAGCTTATACCCTAACTAGCTGATTATAAAGGTTCTACCCAGAATGAAGTCTACACTTATCTTACTTACCACCTCTAATAGTTTACATTAATTTCTTGATTTGACCAGTGAGGTTTATTATGAAAAATTGTAGCTCTGGAACTGCGGATAGAGGGAGTTAGCTATTTTGATTTGTCAAAAGATATATCGAAAATTAGGACCTTAGCTTGTTGTGAGCCTTAGCTAAGTTAAAAATTTCATGCACTTCCTATCCTGCATCTCATTAAATTAGCATGTGTGATTCATGTTTGTTATTTTTTTGAAGTGCAATTAATATATTCAATCGGCAAAGGAATAAGCAAGGACGTAAAACTCCACTATGGAAAGTCCTGATGGTATGTTTTAATTTAGAATATGCCTTATTAAATGAAATTCAGATGTGTTGATTTTGGGGTATTAATAGATTCCTGTTACACGTCCTCTAGGGTGCTCTAAAACAACCGACAAACAAAGAATGTGGCTATTACATCATGCGCTTTAAGAGGGACCTAATCCTTGAAGATATTCAAGGTGTACTAGCTAAGGTATATTCATTATTTAAGTTATTCAACGTTTGCTAGCATGATCATTTGGTAGCTTCAATTGGTTGCTTGGCCTGGATTGGTACTCCATCTTGCTGCATTATGTCCTTAAAAGAAATTTAGTTTAGCTTCAAGGTTTTCAGTTTGAGATTGTAACTTATGGCATGACTTGATTGTTTTTTAGGTAACTATTGCATGATTAATGCATCTTGTGTGAGTATTTTGCATTATGTTTCATTTATATATTCAGAAGTAATTCATTATATTTAGCATGTGAACAAGTTCCTTCTATTCAATTTTTAGTGAATTACATGACCGATGTGTGCATTCACAATTGAATTTTACAATACTTTTTTTGATTTAGCAGACTGGTGACTAATTGCATATGATTTTATGCTCCAATGTTTAATAATTTTCTTTTTCTTTTTTCTTCATAGTGGGAAGGAACTATGAAGACCACATACCTTCAAGAAGAAATCGATGAAGTCCGTGATGAGTGGGCAGAATTCGTTAGCGACAAGTATCTTTAGACTCCTTAGTTCTATGGTTTAACTACGTACCTAATGAAACTTCTTTAATTTGTTGCAAAATTTACCTTTTCCTTTATATGAGAGCTAAGTATCTTTATGACAGCTAGTACTATTTAGGTTTCTTTTACTTTTTGCAAACTTTACTAAAAAAAATTTCAACTGAGAAACCATATTGTAAATGTGATTACTTGAAGTACTTCTCTATATATTAATATATTGGAATTTCATTTCAATTTCCTGAATTGATGCACTAGATCATGGTTGAAAAAAAATCGTCGTCTCTATGGCTAGTAGACAATGGATTTATTCTAGAAATCATTGTAATTTACTATCTTTATCATCACCGACAACGTTGTCAATTTAGAAACCGATGTAACAGTTTCTCAACACCAAGGTTTTTGATGAGAAACTGTTGTCTAATGAAGTTGGAAAATACTTTTCAACTAAAAACCGATGTATACAATCCTCGAAGTCAACATTTTTTTGGTAACAATCGTTGTGTATGAAAGTTGTTGAAGACCAAAAGTGATGTGTTAATTCTATTACCGCATCTGTATCTAAGTGAAAACCGTTATTGAATAATTAAATACACAACGGTGTATTTAGTGCTAACGGTATGTGCTAAGTATATCTACAACGATTTCTGAATAAAAGCAGTTGTACTTTATTAAGTTCAACATCGGTGAAGTACCGTTGTGGAGTGAAGTGTTAAAAGACAACATTCACCTAGACAACGAAAATATATTTTTTCAGACAACGGTGCAGAACCGTTATCTATTTTTGATTTTGTACTAGTGACCCCAAGCGGATATAAGGAGATTGGTGCTCATTACCAATGTCCTAACTACCATCGTAGTCGTTTTCGCGAGACCATTTTGGTGTGTTCATGAGAATATGATGTCCAACATCAGTCCCATTGCAATAATCATCGAAAGTCTTCGATGTAAACTCTTTAGCATCATCAAGTCCAATTGACGGAATATGATGATCCGGGGAGTGAGCCTGTTGTCATATGATATTTGCTAGGAGTGTAGCATAAGCAGCATTATTATTGGACAATGGCACAACACATGACCAGCGTGTTTGTGTGTCAACCAATCATCATGAGATATTTAAACGTCTGCAAGTTGGTTGAATCAGTCCACAAAATCCCCATGGATTCTATGTAAGAACAGAATGAGTATTTTCATATCCTTTGCATAGGACGGTCTCAGTCCTAATTTCCCTAAGGAACGGGCTTTGTAAAACGAGTGAGAGGCTTTAGAATCAACCAATGAGGATTTTGGTTGGGCCTGAGCGTCTGAAACGCTATTTGAAGCAAGTTGGTGATTGTAGCATCACCTGGGGCGCCATTACCATGATGGACGCCATCCATGGCGTAATGGATAGAGACTGCGCCAGCCCTAGGCTGGCGGTGGATGGAGGCGGTGCCCTAGGCAGCAGCGTCGGTCACACTTAGTCCAAGAATCAACTTTTCATTCATGCTTCGTTTCGCTCTAGAGAAAGGATGTCCGTGTAAAGTCTTTAGTAGACGGATCATCATATCATGACCAGGATGACCTATCCTGTCGTGACAAAGCCAATATGTGTATAAATCCAAGAGATCTTCTCTCATAACTTCATTGGATTTAATAGCTCGAATAGTGACATAAAGTCCACTAGAGAGACACATAAACTTCTCTAAGATGGGCCTTTGTTCGCAATCGTTAGAGGTATTGCAAATGAACACATTTCCGTTCTCTACATGCGTTTTCGCATGGAATCCGTTGGCTATTCATAGGTGCGATTTGCCTGATCGGACGAATATTTTCTACGTTTTCAGTATCATTTTCCCTACATTTTACTTAGTTATTATCTTAACAATATCATTTCTGACTTAGTTTTGTGTTTATAGGTACATTTGAGCTCCACACGCAAGAAATGAGCTAAGAAGAGCTGGAAATGAAGGAAATGAAGGCAAGGAGGAAATGAGGAACAGAGATGGGAAAGAAATGGAGAAATGGAAACTTTCCTAATTTGAAACAGGAAATCCTAGTGCAACTAGGAGTGAGCTCGGGAAAATGATATTCGGAAATGAGAAATGACAAAGTCTCAGTTGGACTAGGAAACCTGATGACACTAGGAGTCCTGGTGATGCTAGGAGATGCTGTGTCTTGAAGATGACTCAAGATGGTTCAAGATTGTTCTAGAATATTAAAGGAATTTCGGCAATATTGATAATGGATTTCGAATTGGCCCATTTTGGGAAGTTTGGCCCGAAGTTTGAACCATGTGACTTGCACATGATGCTCTAGATCCTTCTTGACGTTTTTGAGGAGTCATAGGCCCATTCTACATGCTTTTGCCGTGAGAATTACAAGGAAGAATAAAAGATTTCGGCAAAATATATATTGAGATATTATTGGATTTTCTTAGGATTTTGTGAGAGAAAATAGAGGAATAATAATTGATTTATGACTCTATATACAAGGGAGGCCGAATTAGAGTTAAGTACATGGAAGATTTCGGCCAAAGAAGGTTTACTTGTTCTCCAAGTTCATATACTATTTTTCTATTGGTCAAAGTGATGCAATTCAAGAGAAATTCAAGGGAACCCTAGCCGTTGCCGTTCACTATATAAGGGAGGCTTTGTGAAGACATTCTGGAGACCACAAAATTCAGAATCAAAAATCACAAACACTCCCCTTTCTCTTCCAAGTTTCGGCAACTTCAAGAAATCCAAAGTTCAAGACCGTGAAGCATCCATTCATCCATTCAAGCCTCCTTGCCGTAGCATTCATCCATTCCACCACATTTTGAAGCTTCTTGCGTCCTTGAAGCTCTTGAAAAGTGTAACCATGGAACCCTATTTTCTGTTTTCGGTTTTGAACTATGTAAAACTATTTCGGGTTTTAATTAAATTGCGATTTGGTTTTATGTTCTTGGATTATGACTTGCGATTTCTATGGTGGATGAAAGATTGAATTTAGTTATTTGATTTCCAAATACTATGAAGCATGAATTCGGTTTTAGGTTTTCAAAAGAAAAATTGCGATTTCAAAGTGTTCTTGCATGATTGTTAATTTCGGACTTCAATCCCAATTGTTATGTGTTAATTGATCTTTGGATGCATACTTAGGATGACAAACATGTAATTGATTCCATATTAAGGTACTAGCGTTCTAGGGTTTAATAATTTCGGTGGAAAACCTATAAATACTTAGGTGAATTAACAATGAGTTTTGCATGCTTGATTAGCGTTCTAACTTGTGTTCTTGACTTTAATTGATCAAACTTTCAATGTGCTTACTGCGTTATGATTGTCTTTGTTAGTGATTAGCTACCACTAGTAATTACAAGATTAATAGGGTTAACTATGGTGCGTTCATCTAGTTAATTTATGAACGCAAGGGAAGTAATAAGAACTTATGCATGCGTTCATGGTTTGTTCTTGATCAATTCTATGCTTGGATATATTTTGATTCGTGATTTGATATTTGAAACATTGCCAACGTGTTAATAGTAGTTGATTACATATTATTTTTGTTCCATTCCTTTAATTCTATTTGATTCTTGGTTTTGATGTGTCACACATGTGTATATTTATTTAGTTGTTAGATTAAATCAAATCTTAAATCCCCCTCTATTATTTTCGTAAATAATGTATATAAATATTCTTTAATTTGTTTTGCTAACGTTTATTTTTCAAGAATTAATTAGGCCATAATCCCCGGTTGAGAACGATCCCTACTTATTCTTACTACATTGATAGAGTTTTAAATTGATACACTAATTTGTGTACGTCATTGCCCTAGGAGCGTAGAGAGTTTCTGTGACAGTAATCAAGGTGCCATTTGGCAAGGGGAACTTGGGCTATTCCATATCCTTGAATTAATACTGATGGCCCAACCATCGTAGTCATAAAGTCATATGCTCAGAATCAAAATGGAGTCATAATGAAAATAACTCAAATTTTATTCATAAGCCAACGGAGTTACATCATTGTCTCTTTGACCAAGGAAAATCTAATCCAAAATGCTAGCTAATGCAAAATAATGGTAGTCGTCTAACTTCTTTCGGTAATTCCAAAATAAATGTGACCAGGTGAGTAGAGAGATGTCGGTGGAGCAAGGCTCGCTTAAGTACCACTAATCTCAAAACCTTCATAGACATCACAGTTACTTTGGGTGAGCCTTCTTTGAAGAAAGACTAAACCATTGGCATTTACTACAAAAATATATGGCAATTGCCTATTACATCTCGTGGTAAAATAAAGACTTAAACAGAATTGGCGATCTATTGATCCCAGCCAAATTTGTAGTCTTTAACCCTTCGCACTAGATCATCATCTTGATCTTCTTGTTCCACATCGTGAGCTTCTCTTGCTTCACAATATGCTTTGTAGGCGGTGACAATTTCTTCACGAGCTCCACAAATGTGTGCCCAATGACCGGATACTCCACATCGAGAACATACATCTCTTTGCTCAAACTCCATTGATTGAGGCGCTTTGAAAGCGTCATTTAGATGACTCTTAGTGTTGGTGGCGCCACTAACACGGCCAAAGTCGTTGCCTCCCTCTCTCTTTCCACGTTGACCTCTTCGGTTCCGTGTTCGCTTATTTTGGCGGTTACCTTCCCAAGTAGAGCGAGAACGTCCAGAAATATCCCTAAGATTAGGGTTTTGCTCTTGGCCCCCTCTCTTAGGGGCGCAACTATAATTGGATTCCGGAATATGCTCGGTTTCCACGGATCTCGAATTATAGTTTTTCACAAGGATGTTGTCATGCTTTTCAGTGACATTCATAGCTCCAATAAGCTCATGAAACCTTGTGATCCGTCCTGCAGTAATATCGATTCGATAGTTCTTAGCAACCATCAATGCAGAGACGGGGAAGGTAGAGAGAGTCTTCTCAATCAACATCGCATCTGTGATCTCTTTACCACAGAATTCCATTAAGGATTTAATGCGAACTGCTTCCGAGTTGTAGTCAATAACTGACTTGAAATCACAGAAGCGGAGGCTATGCCATCTCACTTCTAGTTCAGGAAGCATGGAGTCACGGACGTTGCCAAATCTTTCTTCGAGTGAGGCCCATAGCCTTCTGGGGTCTTCTTCATTCATACACTCGTACTGGAGCGAATCATCCATATGACGAGTCATTAGGATGATGGCTTTCTCCTTATTTGCCTATAAGGCTGCTCTATTTACTTCCAAAGCTTGAGCTTGCTCAACAGTTAGCATGTCTTGGCTAGGCTCGAGAATCATATCCAGAATTCCATCGGCCTTGAGATGCCGGCGGACATCACGAACTAACCTGTGATATCCAGAGCCAATGTCCAATTTATTCAGGTTACTCATCCTAAAAGAGAACAAGAAAATGGGTTAGTTTCGGAGCGAAAAAGCTACCACGAAAACATATAAAATTCCTGAGCGTAATCTCTTCCAAGAAATTAGGAATTTCTGAGCATAATCGCTTCCAAGAAATTCAATTCCAAGAGGTATTGGATTAGATCGAAATAATGACGAAAGTGGTCGATCATAAATTCTCTACAAACTCTAAGTTTGGAGATCTCAACAAGCTTCAAGCTTGGAGTGAGCACGAAGCCCCACAGTTCGGCTTAATTAGGTCTCCCCTATGATGAAGAAATGGGGGTAGAAGAACGGAGTTTGCAAGTCCCAGAGAAAAAGAAGAGAAAAGAAATAAAAACTTCAAAAACGGGAACTTTTAGTAAAAAATACCTCGAAATAGGTTGCCGGAAAATTTGACCGGAAAAAGTGGTCGGAAAAAGTAGCCGGAAATCTGGCCGGAGCTGACATGGTAATGTCGGATGTGACATGGCGCTACAGAGCTGACGTGGCAGCGCCGTAGCTGACGTGGTTATGGGTGAGCTGGCGTGCTGAAGTGGCGTCGGAGGTAAGCTGACGTCAGTGGGCCTCCGTCTGTGGGCCGTGGGCTGCGGCTTGGACTACGGCTTGAGCTGTGGCTTGGGCTGCCTCCACCTTTTTTTTTTTTTTTCCTTCTTCTGCCGGATGTTCAGTCGGCCAGTTCGGTAGTTTTTAGGCTGGTTTTCTGGGTTTTTCTTCCGGTTCTTGAATGCTGGGATTGAAGCTCTTCTGCTGGAAAATTTTGGTCGGTTTCGGAGGTCCAAAACATGGTGAACCGATTGAGTATTTGGTGAGGGTGGTTTGGAACTTCCGGTGGCCGGTTCGGTAGGTTTCCGGCCGGTTCTGGTTTTTCTGCCGCAGGTTCTGGATTCCTGGGGTCGAGGGCTTCAAGTTGTGTGGCGGTGGTAGAAAAGGTTTCAAGGTTTTGTATTCGGATTTAGGGTTTTTGCTTCTTGAATCAAGGTTTGGCTATTTGTTTCAGGGTTAGGGCTTCGTGCTGATAACGTGTTTAAGGAAAACTGAAATTGGGAGAGAATTAAGTCGTGCTTTCATTAATAATAGAGGCCTCTTTATATAGAGGATTACAAGCATAGAGATAGAGTTGTACATGGAAACATAATCGTACATTGATTGGATATCTTCTAAGATTCTCCGAGAATATCTCTAATATAAACCTTATTTCAACTAGAGCAAGTAATCTCGAGTTTGGGTCAGACACATATTCTGGATTTACTTGAACAGATATTTGATTTTAACTTCATATTTTACAATCCATAATTATTTGTATGAATTTTTTATATAATAAATTAGTAATATTGTTAACGGGATTGGGGCGGGTAAAGGGACCTAATCCCCAATGGGGATGGGGACGGGGAATCCCCAGTATCTTATTACGGGGATTGGGGCGGGTAAGGGGATGGAGAATATATTTTACAATCCATAATTATTTGTATGAATTTTTTATATAATAAATTAGTAATATTGTTAACGGGATTGAGGCGGGTAAAGGGATCTAATCCCCAATGGGGATGGGGACGGGGGAATCCCCAATGGGGATGGGGACGGGGGAATCCCCAGTATCTTATTACGGGGATTGGGGCGGGTAAGGGGATGGAGAATGAAGTCGGGTATGAGGATGGTAACTTAATCCCCTTACCCTACGCTCCCCATTGCCATCCCTAAAATTGTCTAGTTAAACTTAAACCTTGTACCATTTCCTTCTTTAATTAACCAAGAATCAAGTAATGTAGTCGGGCCCACGTTGATGACCTTTTAAGAAGCTTCGCACAAATCATCAACGTTCCGATCTCTTGTTAGCATCTAAGTGAAGAGATTGATTGTCTAATCGTCGAAAACTCCGAATTGCCCTGATATCGCGCCATTTTATCTCTTTTTCACAACTCCGCTAATTTTCTACAAATAAATAAAAGTAAATTAATTACAGATTAATTAACTTGAGGATTAGCTTATTTATAGTGTTTAGAATGTAATTACGCCCATAGAAATGCATGTAATCACTCCACCATCTCTCAGCATCCTCTACTTGAGGAAGTTTCAGAACGCTTAGCGGCTACTCTTGCTATCTTGGAGGACGGAAGGACCTCATTTGATCCTATTGGCACAACAGTGGTGTCCACCCATCATTTTGTTGTTGGGAAGTTATTAGCGGTGACGGCAATATGGCGCACCAGTCTTAAGAAAATTATATGGGGATGATGACTTCTGTTTGGGGTTTTGCTAATCGGTTGTCAATTAAGGAGTCGTCGGGCGATTAATTTTTTTAGTTTTTTATGGAAAAGAACAGGCTGACTGTTGTAAAATGAGGGCCTTGGCTCCCATCACCTTTGTTCCATTTAGGTTGAAGTTCTTGGTCTCCTGCCAGCTCTGATGACGGAAGGTGCAGTGACGCTAATCGGAGCCATTGTGATGCCCTAGAAATTCATTATTAAATTCTGATGATTTTTTGGAAATTATTAAGTTGATTGTTAGGACGATGTCATGGTTCGAGGATGGAGTGGAAGTGTTTCGGACGAATAATTACTCGAAACGTTTTATTTTCGAGGGGTTGATGCGGCTGAAATAGCCTCCCAATTTAACCCTGCAAAATGTAGTTCTCAGTATAGGATAAGCAGTATGTATGATGGGTTTCATTCTATTGTTTTGAGACGTGACTTTTCGTGAGACAACATATTAGTAATTTGGAATTTCTATTGTTTGAAAAGTATCAAGATTTTGTGTGAGTTGCTTCCTTATATGATTGGGTAATTTCTTGCTTTTAGCGTCAGTTACTTTAACGAGATTTTAATGTTTTGAATCTAAAGACCGGGGGTCTGAGGATTTGGAGGTCATGAGTGGTGACATCTTCTTTGAGATTTGGGTCCTATAAGTTGAACCCATAGCAGAATATTAACGAATTGGACCTATTAGATCAAAATTTAAAGTATAAGGGTGTTTTTGATGAAATTAGAAGTCCAGGGACTGAATTGATTTTGGACCTAAACCACAGGGTAGTAACCAGTATTTATGTCACGCCCCGGATTTTGAATGATAAATTCAAATCCGAAACCTGAATAATTACAATTACAAAAAAACCAAATCTCGAAACTTCGAGTTCATTATTACAATTCACTCTCACAATATATTATAAAGCTCAAATGAGCATAACACACCTCACAACTTACAATTGTTGTAAAACTCTAACAATTGCTCTAACCGCACGATCACCGTCCTGGTTCTCCTGTCCTGTAGGATTACCCGCTACACAATTTGAATAGTGTACCGGGAGTTGCAACAACACAAAACCCGGTAAGCTTTTTACAGCCAGTATGAGTAAACAAGAAAGAATTGTTGATTTATTAGATTTCAAGACTACCACAAACCCACGTTACTTTCTCACTCTCATATATATATATAGACACTTATGAGTTACTCTCAATTTAGCTCATAAGATCACTCACTCTCATATATATATATAGACACTTATGAGTTACTCTCAATTTAGCTCATAAGATCACTCACTCTCATATATATATATAGACACTTATGAGTTACTCTCAAATTTGCTCATAAGATTTCCCAACATTTGGTAGACAGACTCATATATATATATAGACCCTTATGAGTTACTCTCAATTTCCCTCATAAGGTTACCATATATATATTGACAATTATGAGTTACTCTCAATTTCACTCATAAGTTCACTCCACATTTGGCAGACAGACTAGAGCTCTAACTAAACGTAACCACTCGTCTGGCCACAGACGTGATTACGATTTAATACTATTAATAACCACCAGCCCGGTACGAGAGCGTGATTCACTAATAGATGCCATGGTCACCTCGTGACCTAGTGATCTCCACAGATCACAACAATTTATTGTTCCTCAACAATAAAACTCAACACCTCTCACAATATATTGTTTCTCAACAATAAACTCAATATCTCTCACAATATATTGTTTCTCAACAATAACTCAACACAACTCCAACAATACATATTATTTCACGTAATAATATATATACAGACATTCACACAGGAATGTCTAGTAACACCAACAATAGTTCATATGATTGCAACAAAATAAAGCAATTAATTGTATTGGGTTCGTAATATGAACCACGTGAGGTTTACTCACCTCTAATTCCCGTTGCGTCTTCTAAACAGCTCAACAACGATTTTACGAATCGTCCGCCAAATCAATCCGCCAATCACCTAATCAAATGTGACTTGAATTTAGCTAACAATTCCAAAACATACTTAAACGACAATCCAACGGTCGGATTCTAACTTATATAAAAATCCGACGGACGGATTCTCACGAATCGCCTCCCGAATCACTGTTTTGCAATTATACGAAGATCCAACGGTCGGATCTTCGCCCATGAACACACAAGGTCATTGGGACAGTCATACGATCAACATATCAAAACTACAAGTCCATCAGACGGTCCGATCTTCACAGATCATTAATCGAACAATCGAAATCGTTCGAAATCGTAAAATTCATAACTAAATCATACGATATCCGAAAATTGCGTATAATATATCGAAATGATCGTATTGAAATATAGAATCTAAAAATGCACAGAAACTATATTTTTGACCCCCGGAGTTGGCCGGAAAGGGCCGCCGGAGTTAGTGGCAGAGCCGCCGCCGACCACCGCCAATGGTGTCGGGGCCGGGCTGCTCCTCTTCATCTCATCAAGCCCAACCACTTTCCTAACTAGCATGAAGTCTAAAAATGACCGGAAGTGGTCGAAAATTACCTCAAGAAGAAAGAGGCCGAAATCGCCCAAAATCGCTCAAATCTGAAATTCGTCTTCCTCGGGTTGAATCGAGATGTGAAACTTGGTGAGTTTATAGAGCATGGCAAGGCGAACAAAGCCCAGTTGGTCTCCCCTCCTACCTTTGCCGGAGTTGGCTGGAATTTGAAGAAATGCATGAAAAATGGTCTGACCTTCTTTGCTTCGATTCGTTGTCTATGGTGAATGATAGGATGCAAGACATATATGAATGGAAAGCTGGTTTCAAGGCGAAGAGATTGATATCAATTTCATGGCCATAGGTGGCCGGATGAAGTCGTGGCGACGCCGTGAAGCCAAGGCAGCGAGGAGGAGAAAAATCTGGAAATTTTCGGGTTTCCTTATTGAGAAATCTGATTTTTTGTATTTATAGAAAATTCTCAATTTTAAAATATTCATAACTTATTCATACGAACTCCAAATAATGCGTTCCACATGTCCACGAACTCGTATCGACGAGCTCTACAACTTTCATGAAGGAAGTTTTCCCAAATTTTGAACGTATAAAAAGTCAACTTTGTTGACCCCCTAAAAACGTTCGTTTTCGAAAATAAAATCGTTCGAACTAATTCCACAACTTTTCCAAGCTTCGTACATCGCTCCTACTATCGTGAAATCATTTCTAAAAAACCATGGAATTTAATTTGGATTTTTCGGGGTATTACAATCTACCCTCCTTAAAGAAATTTCGTCCCGAAATTTGAGCGTAAGTCAATTCCTCTCGATTAAGGTTGACCTAATCATAGAATCTCCATCTTTTCCAAATCTGTAGTAATCTACAAAGCCACAATCCTTTGTATAAAAATACATTCCTAGGGCCACTAAATCCTTTCATCACAATGTAAATTCACAAAACAACTGCTCAACATCACTCCACATCAATTACACAAAATCATCACGTGGATCATCTCATAGATCCTTACATAGATCTTCACATAGATCATCACATAGATCTTCACATAGATCATCACTCTGTACTGGCATACAAGCACAGTAAACACTCCCACAAAGTGTTTCGCTACTCAATTAGCATCACGGTAAATCTCTATAGTAAAACTCAAGCATGCACCATTCTTCACAACAATAGAGATGCATCACTCAAAACAAATCATCCCCAAAAGCACGCCAATAAAATATGTCACCCAGTGACGATGACTTGGGCTTGTTCAATCCTTGGGCTAAGCATTAGGGCTGGTCAATTGGGCCGAAGAAACCGAACCATCCAAATTTCGAACCGGCCCAAACCACTTTGGGTTTAACATTTGGGCCTACTATTCGGGCCGAACAATTGGGCTTACTATTTGGGCCTACCAATCGGCCCACCAACTTCCAGCTCGGCTACGGTATGAAATTGTACATACCGTATATACGTATACATACCGTACAGATCGTGTATACGTATGCATACCGTACAACTGTATATACGTATGCATACTGTACAGACCGTATATACGTATGTATACCGTACATACCGTATATACGTCCGTATATCAAGCATATACGAGACCCAAAAATATTTGTAAGAGGTAGGGTTCGAACTCCCGACCTCAAACACGAAGGTTTTGCTCCCAACCACTGAAGCAAGAGCTGCCTTCATTAATATATGCTCACGTGTTATATTTATTATGTCATAAGCGACATAAATAAAATAACGGGGGAGGCAAGGTTCGAAACCTCAACCTGCCGCACGAAACCTTTGTCCCCCAACCACTGGAGCACAAGCTGTGCTTAATATAATGTGTACAAATTTTATACTTATTATGTCATAAACGAACATAATAAAAATAAACAAGAGGCGAGGTTCGAACCTCAGACCTCTTGTACACGAACTGTACACTCAACCACTCGAGCACGGCTGCTCACGTTATTATCCATACCAATCCTTTTATTTAAACCAACTGTTTCAACTGTTTCAACAATTCGGCCCAAAACATCCAAGACTGTTGCAGAAACCCAGCCCAACGTATCCAAAACTGTTACAGAAATCCGGCCCAACTCATCCAAAACTGTTTCAGAAACTCGGCCCATCATGTCCAAAACTGTTTCTGAAACTCGGCCCATCAGGCCTCCACCCACAGCTACAGTGATGCCTTGATCCGAGACAGGCCCAAGTACGGCCCACTTGTGTCACGGCTTATCCCTTCCGTGATTTACGGCAGTCAAATCTGCTTTCGGCTAAAGCTGTCTGCCACAGCATCTCGAGGTTCGGCCTGTCCCCTTACACGCTCTCCACGCGCCAACAACTTTTCCGGGTTTTCGGATGACTTTAATCCAACGCGTGGATTCAAATTCTGAGATCGTTCATCCAACGGTGGAGATCTGCTCACCTTGTTCTATAAATAGGTGCATTCTGGGGAAAAACTGTTCACTCCAAAAGAAAAGAAATTTTCTTCCGAGCTCAAGCCTTTCTCTCTCAACTCTTCAGCCTTTCTCTTCTCAAATCCTTTCTTCATCAATTTCAATCCTTCTCTTCTGATCTTCTCTCCCATCTAGTTGATTCAATCCCATCTTTCCTCTGAACTTTCAGATCTTCAATCTTTTCCTCCAAATCTTCAATCCTTCTTTCTCAGATCTTTTCTTCCATTTGAAGATTCGATCTCATCTTTCCTCTGAGAATCTCAGATCTCCAATCACCAGTTCAACAACTCCAATCCTTCTAACAAAATCTCCCTCAAACACTAAACCATGTATTCCTCGATTTCCACATCCTCTCACCCCATGACCCAAGAGCCACGAACTCTGCAACTAATGGAGCTCCAAACCCCGCAACAAATGGAACCACAACAACAGCAACCAACAGAGGAGGGAGGAAACACCCAAGCAGCTGGAAGTAGTGCCAACATGGATTTCTGGCGAAGCCGTACCAGGTGGATTCCTACTCCAGAACAAATAAGAATCCTCAAGGATCTTTACTACGTCAAGGGATTTAAGTGCCCAACTACAGAGCAGATCCACGAGATCTGTCTCCAGCTGAACCAGTATGGGTATGTTGAGGGTAAGAACATTTACTTTTGGTTCCAGAACGTCAGGGCTCGAGAGAAGCAGATGAATAGGTGTAATCAGGCTGCTCCAGTGCCCATGAGAACTAGTTCTCTTGGTACTGGTAGATCCATTGATCTCAATTTTGGGTCCACTGGTTCTACTGGTGCTGGTGGATCCATCGACATCAATTTTGGGCCAGCTGGTGGATCCATTGACATCAATTTTGGGTCCACTAGTTCTACTGATGATGGTAGATCCATTGATCTCAACTTTGGTTCCACCTATTCTACTGGTAATGAAGGATTTCTTGATTTAAATTCTGTTTCATATTCTTCCTCACACTTCAACACTAATACTAGTACAACTCTTTTGGCACAACAGGAGGACAAACATCCCTGCAACAACGAGGAGGAGATCACCAGGAGGTTCAAACTCTTCCTCTGTTCCCCGTGCACGGCGAGGACGTCTTTGGTAACCTGAAGGCTACTTCCGAGGAAGGTAGCGCTTTTGGTTACTATTCTGGTGGCTCAGGCGGTTACCACAGTGGCTCAAACGTTTCTCTTGAGCTCAGCCTCAACCCATCCGGAGCTGCTGACTAGGCTTAGTATAGCATAGTCCTCGTTTCCCTTTTTGTAATATAAAATCAATAAGATTGTGTGCATGTTTTCTTTTTCTTTTTTTGTTTAACCACAACAACACCAAGGATCGAACCTTGGTCACTTAATACTCTTTTCAAAACCATCGAGACTCTGCTGCACACATCTTTCAAAATGATTTATCACAAACAATCATTCAAAACCTAGCAATCAATTAAGTCACACAGAGGTCAAGCTAGTATCCTCTGAGTCAAACCAAACACAATAATTTCGTCGCTAGAATTAGGGATTAATAAAGCTAAACACTTCCTGAGTTAGCTAGGAAAAACCCACATCTTTAGAGTTACACTTACAACTCTAAAAAAAATCTCGATCACTCCATCTATCAATTGCTTCAACAAGCAATATGTACCATCTTAGCATCCACTAATCGATACTGGTACCACACTCAGTATCTCACCCACGAATCACCTCACTGCTCATTTGGTGGTAAGTCAACATCTAGTGGGTCAAAATTCTGTGATTATAGCACTTCACACTAATCACGTCATAATCCATAATCTGTCCTCACAACAGTATCTGGCCTCATAAATTAGTTATACAACCCTAGCACTCCTAGAGTTGAAAACAACGTTATTACCTAAGCTCATACATCAACACAATGTCTCTTCACAGTCAATCCTATCACGAGGTCATATCAATCTTCCCATAAGTCAACCATACACAAAATCCATCATAGTAACAACGAATTATGCATTACTACTCAACAATAGTCAGTGAACCAGCACTCCACAATAATTTCCAATACCATCCGCAGATCTCAAACCACACCCCGACATTTAGCTAATATATAGTAGCTATCCTAAACACCAAACAACTGTGCATGAATGAATGCTCCATTATAACACAATTCCATCACTAAGCAACCAATAACTGCTAAGTATTCTTCAACTCAAAACATCTGCATATCCAACTAATGGAAAGTATCACAACTACTAGTCAAATACTCGTAACGACTTTAGATACAAGCATTGGTCAAACACCATGACCCCAACAACCAACGACTACAATGCACATAAGGATACTGTTTTTCGTGAAAACCATCCTCAATAACTCCACCAGAGTTTAATCCAAAGGTTCCCATTCCTCAAAGGTGATAACTCAAAGAAGCTACACAAGCTCCACCACTTCACTTACAAAGTCAACCTATGCCATGATCACTTGACATACTACCCTTATTAAAGGTAACATAAGTATCTCCCAAATTACATCACTACACTCGAACACCAATATAGTCTTGAGAATTCTGTCTCATAATCTCTCACACTCCTATCATCTTGAGTTGGTGAGATCAATTCTCTTTTCAACTATTCCTAGGGTCTCAATCTCTTTCACCATTTCAACCCAAGAATAACATCCATCACATCAACTACAGGTAGACTAGGCAACTCAACCTCTAATGCCTCCACCTCATCCTCAACTGTCTCCATAGAAAGGTCATGTCCCTACATCAGACTCGACCTCTACCTCACCGACTCATCAGAGTTAAATCCAGAGGTTCCTATTCCTCGAAGATCACAACTCGCGGAAACTAAACTTATTCTAATACGAACTTAGTAGACAACTCTACCGTCCTACGGACTTACACGTTGTCTAGACCCCATACTAAGACATACCCAATGATTTTACCAGTACCGAAGAGTATATGATGGGGATCCGCTGCAGACGGGCCATCACTCGGGAGGTACTAATTATCACCAAATATGTACCTTACGCTCTGATACCAAACTGTCACGCCCCGGATTTTGAATGATAAATTCAAATCCGAAACCTGAATAATTACAATTACAAAAAAACCAAATCTCGAAACTTCGAGTTCATTATTACAATTCACTCTCACAATATATTATAAAGCTCAAATGAGCATAACACACCTCACAACTTACAATTGTTGTAAAACTCTAACAATTGCTCTAACCGCACGATCACCGTCCTGGTTCTCCTGTCCTGTAGGATTACCCGCTACACAATTTGAATAGTGTACCGGGAGTTGCAACAACACAAAACCCGGTAAGCTTTTTACAGCCAGTATGAGTAAACAAGAAAGAATTGTTGATTTATTAGATTTCAAGACTACCACAAACCCACGTTACTTTCTCACTCTCATATATATATATAGACACTTATGAGTTACTCTCAATTTAGCTCATAAGATCACTCACTCTCATATATATATATAGACACTTATGAGTTACTCTCAATTTAGCTCATAAGATCACTCACTCTCATATATATATATAGACACTTATGAGTTACTCTCAAATTTGCTCATAAGATTTCCCAACATTTGGTAGACAGACTCATATATATATATAGACCCTTATGAGTTACTCTCAATTTCCCTCATAAGGTTACCATATATATATTGACAATTATGAGTTACTCTCAATTTCACTCATAAGTTCACTCCACATTTGGCAGACAGACTAGAGCTCTAACTGAACGTAACCACTCGTCCGGCCACAGACGTGATTACGATTTAATACTATTAATAACCACCAGCCCGGTACGAGAGCGTGATTCACTAATAGATGCCATGGTCACCTCGTGACCTAGTGATCTCCACAGATCACAACAATTTATTGTTCCTCAACAATAAAACTCAACACCTCTCACAATATATTGTTTCTCAACAATAAACTCAATATCTCTCACAATATATTGTTTCTCAACAATAACTCAACACAACTCCAACAATACATATTATTTCACGTAATAATATATATACAGACATTCACACAGGAATGTCTAGTAACACCAACAATAGTTCATATGATTGCAACAAAATAAAGCAATTAATTGTATTGGGTTCGTAATATGAACCACGTGAGGTTTACTCACCTCTAATTCCCGTTGCGTCTTCTAAACAGCTCAACAACGATTTTACGAATCGTCCGCCAAATCAATCCGCCAATCACCTAATCAAATGTGACTTGAATTTAGCTAACAATTCCAAAACATACTTAAACGACAATCCAACGGTCGGATTCTAACTTATATAAAAATCCGACGGACGGATTCTCACGAATCGCATCCCGAATCACTGTTTTGCAATTATACGAAGATCCAACGGTCGGATCTTCGCCCATGACCACACAAGGTCATTGGGACAGTCATACGATCAACATATCAAAACTACAAGTCCATCAGACGGTCCGATCTTCACAGATCATTAATCGAACAATCGAAATCGTTCGAAATCGTAAAATTCATAACTAAATCATACGATATCCGAAAATTGCGTATAATATATCGAAATGATCGTATTGAAATATAGAATCTAAAAATGCACAGAAACTATATTTTTGACCCCCGGAGTTGGCCGGAAAGGGCCGCCGGAGTTAGTGGCAGAGCCGCCGCCGACCACCGCCAATGGTGTCGGGGCCGGGCTGCTCCTCTTCATCTCATCAAGCCCAACCACTTTCCTAACTAGCATGAAGTCTAAAAATGACCGGAAGTGGTCGAAAATTACCTCAAGAAGAAAGAGGCCGAAATCGCCCAAAATCGCTCAAATCTGAAATTCGTCTTCCTCGGGTTGAATCGAGATGTGAAACTTGGTGAGTTTATAGAGCATGGCAAGGCGAACAAAGCCCAGTTGGTCTCCCCTCCTACCTTTGCCGGAGTTGGCTGGAATTTGAAGAAATGCATGAAAAATGGTCTGACCTTCTTTGCTTCGATTCGTTGTCTATGGTGAATGATAGGATGCAAGACATATATGAATGGAAAGCTGGTTTCAAGGCGAAGAGATTGATATCAATTTCATGGCCATAGGTGGCCGGATGAAGTCGTGGCGACGCCGTGAAGCCAAGGCAGCGAGGAGGAGAAAAATCTGGAAATTTTCGGGTTTCCTTATTGAGAAATCTGATTTTTTGTATTTATAGAAAATTCTCAATTTTAAAATATTCATAACTTATTCATACGAACTCCAAATAATGCGTTCCACATGTCCACGAACTCGTATCGACGAGCTCTACAACTTTCATGAAGGAAGTTTTCCCAAATTTTGAACGTATAAAAAGTCAACTTTGTTGACCCCCTAAAAACGTTCGTTTTCGAAAATAAAATCGTTCGAACTAATTCCACAACTTTTCCAAGCTTCGTACATCGCTCCTACTATCGTGAAATCATTTCTAAAAAACCATGGAATTTAATTTGGATTTTTCGGGGTATTACAATTTAGCCCTTTTTTTAAAATCAATCAAACTTTCTAAGTGTTTAATGCGTTGAATGTGTTTGTTATTGGATTGGTGACTCATTAGCATACATGTTTAATAGGGTTAACTATGGTGCGTTCATCTAGTTAATTTAACTAAGGAAAGTAATAAGAACTTATGCATGCGTTCATGGTTTGTTCTTGATTGATTTCGTTCAAGTATGTGTTTGATTCGAAAGTTATGATTTGTGTCCTTGGATTCGTGTTAAAGGTTGTTAATTACATCACACATTCTCGTCCGTCCATCTTATCTTGATTCTTGGTTGATTGGTCATTGTAATTAGTTAGTTAGGTAATTAGTTTAGAAATAAAAACAATTCGAAACCCCCTTATCCCTTGTATATTTTGGTAAATATTGTGTAAATATACTAATATTATTTCTTTGATGCTTAAATGACAGGAGCACCCTCAATCCCCGGACAGAACGGTCCCTATTTGCTATATACTAACAATTGACAATAGGGTTAATTTTGAGAACTCATTTTGAGATCATCAATTTTTGGCGCCGTTGCCGGGGATTGAAAAGTCTTTTTGCATTTGTTGCGTCAATATTGTGTATATATATGTGAAATCGTAAAAAAAAAAAAAAATTAATTTGTTTTGTGTTTTTCGTTTATGATGATATTTGGTAGAAATAAGAGTTTTATTATAAGTTTGAAATTAATTTTGGAAATAGGTGAAGTCTCTTTTGTTAATATTGGCCTAAACCCTTTAAGGGCACCTAGTTCAGGTCCCTTAAGGTTGAGGGCGACCTTTATTAACACTTGTTGAACTGTCTTCACACTTATGACTTTTCTTATCTAAGTAAGTATAGCCTATGTGACGTGGTGTCTAGAAAGGGGACAACGTCCATAATGGGTTTTGAATTCAGAAGTGCATACAATTGGGCGTAAACCACTATGTGGGAGTAGCCCAAGCCAAAATGAATTCTACCTCTTGTGTTCGTCCTCCCCCACCTAGCCATTTCAGTAAGGTTGCCCAAAGAATTTGAAGGGAAGTTTGTGTCTAGGCGACTATACTTGGGCCGCACGTTCCAACCTTGATTTTGGATTTATAATCGAATTTTTGTTTTTATTAAACATTGGAAGAAGCGAAAAATACACTTGTAAAAAATATTGTAAAGTTATACCCCACAAAATACTTGTAAATTTCGTGTAACATGTATAATTAAACCTTATACTTGTGTTTTTCTTTACTTCTATTTTACTAACTTATTCTTTGAATTCCAGGAAAATCAAATGGCTGAAGGAACTCAGTCTATTAAGGACCTTGTGTCCTCCAATGTACCTGGTGGGCTCCCTAATGCAATTGTGTACCCTGCTGCTGAAAATGGGAAGTCTGCTCATTTTGAAATGAAATCTGGATTACTCCAAGCACTGCCCATTTTCCATGGCCTCAGCGTTGAAGATCCTAACAAGCACTTGATATGCTTTGAGCAAGCGCATAATTTAACCCTGAAAATATCGTTAGTAGTATAAGCAAATAGGGATCGTTCTATTCCGGGGATTGAGGGTACACCTGTCATTGTCAAACAATTAAACAATTAAAATTAAAACAAAGTATAATATTCACAAGTATAAACATTATTTACGAAATTAGGGGGGATTTTGTTTTGATTTTCGAAAATTAAACTAAGTAAAGAAAAAAAATAAAACACAAAAACATAAAATCACAAATGGAATGAGAGAACAAAGATCAAAACCGAAACTATGATTAAAATCGATTTAAAACCCTAATATTGTTCATCTAAGTCATGAGAAAGTGAAATATTCGAAAGCAAATAATTTCCCATATTTTACTTTTCAATGCTAATTAACCTAAGTGAAAGCACCTAGATTAATCTTATCAAACATGTAATCAAACCCTAGAAAGCTAGTCAATCATGACATGTTTAACGCATTAAACATAGAGGAAGGCTATCAACTCAAGTGTACAACTTAGTATGGAAAAATCCACCTAATTGCAATCCTCTTTAATTAAATTCGATCTTTGTCCATGTAGATACCTCTACTAGCAAGGCTAGTTTGCTATCTCACCAAGCATAAGTAACACCCACTTTGGGACATCCACAAGACATGGCAAGGCCCAACCGAGACATGCATCGTGTAGCCCTATGTTCGGGCTACGCGGCGGTATCAGGAAGTCGCAAATCCGCCACCGGGAAGCCACCTTCCCGCCCTTGCCAAGTTGCCTCCACAACATGGCTTTCTACATGCTTCTTGAACTAGCTAGAATTGTATGGTTGCTTGTCCCACATCGAAGAACAAGTAGAGGAGATGGCTTCCTTGACTTATAAAAGGAATGCCTCCTCCCACAACTCAACACATTCCATTACACCTCTTGTAATCTTGTTGGGCCGCAAGGCTCGACACACTAGTACACATTCAAGTGGACGTAGTCTCCCGCTCATGCGGAGGCGAACCACTATACTTCGCTTGTGTCACTCTCTCTCTTTACTTATCGTTAATTAGATCCCCACGGATCAAAGCATTAACATTGGCGCCGTCTGTGGGAAGCCAACACAAAGGCTTCGTCACGTACCATGAACTTCGGTAAACATCAAATAGGGGCCGGTCAATGCCCGGCGGAGTCGGTCAACGCCCAGCGGAGCCGGTCAACGCCCATAGGGTCCGGTCAACATCTGGTCAACGATGACAAGGTTGGTCAACGCTGAACCTTAAAAAAAATATATATATATCTGGGCGGCAAAAATTTCTCTGGGCACCTAGACATTTTTTCTGGACACCCATCTTCTTCTTCTTCACTGCGTTGTCTCCTTCCTCCGTCCAACCTGCAACTCCAGGGCTCCGTCCAGCTTCGCCGCTGGGAGTTCCTCCGCCCAACTTACATCTCCGCCGAACTGGTGATCCGCCGAACTGTAGCTCCGTCCACCTTCGACCGAGCTCGTGGTCTCCATCAAGCTCCATCTCCGCTCCACCGAACGCGAGCTCGGAACCTCCATTGAGTTCCGCACCGCTCCGCCCAACTTGCATCTCCGCCGGACTCGAGCTCAGAGCCTCCGCTCTACTTTGCAGCTCCGCCGGACCCGACTGCTGCTCCCTCTGTCAGCGACACCCAGCGGCAACGTCAGCCACCTCCGCTAGAACCTACCGCTGGCGCAGCAGCAGCTTCTGCCATGGTCAGTCCGCCTGGGCCCAGTGCCGGGGGCTCCTCTAGAAATTCCAGTGGCAGCGTTGTCAACCAGCACACCCAGCGGCTACTCCTTCCGCTAAATGTCCGTCAGCGGCCCTCCGCCGATGGTCAAACTCCATCTCCGCCAAGCTGCAGGCCTCCGCAGGCCTCTGGGATATCTTCGATCACCGTGGGGCTTCGCTGGGCACCATAACACATTGGCGGAGCTCCGCCGCTGGCAACATCCGCTAGCCTGGCTCGCCGGACTCCCTCTGCTGAGAAAAACCACCGCTGGGCACCGTGCTCTTCGCTGAGCTCCGAGTTTCCACCGTACTTCGCTCCGCTAAGCTCCGCCAGCAGCCCTCCCCGCGCTCAGCAGCAGCAAGCCCAGGCACCGCCGAACTCCCGCTGAGATCCGGATTCCGCCAGCCTTCTTCCTCCGCTGACGAGTTTTCTCCGCCGGACTTCTCAGCTTTGCACGTCTTGTCCGCCAGATTTCTCGGCTGGACGAGCTTCCTCCGCCGGCCTGCCACCTCCGCTGGACTTTTCACTGCTGAGCTTCACGTCCGCCGGCCAAAAGCTCCGCTGATGAAGCCCACTCCGCTAAAAACTCATATTCATCGCACCCAGCCACCGAGCAATTAGCTCTGTACACTGACGAGCTAAGTTTCTATTCCATTTATGGTCTCCTCCTTACTGTGCAAGCACCACGTGCTTCGGCTCTTTACATAATCCAGGAGACAGCTGCCTGCATATATACTTCATACATATATATCTTTATGCATGGGCCACTTATGCCATCACCTATGGACAATTATATGTTTAAACCTCTGTCAATTATCTCCTACACAAATACCCACTGTTCATTTATAGTTACAAGAATATGGGCACCGCTATCTCATTTGCTATTATGGGCCATATATTTATATAGTTAAATATATGTTGTCATCCACTTTGATTAAACAGAGCATGCCCACATATTTGGCCAGTCCAAAATTGCGAACTACAATGCATATATAGCATGCTCATCTATGCAAAATCATTAGGTATACATGTATAGGCTCCAGCGCCTACTACACATGATACCTTATTTCCATTGTTACTTTGAAATTCATAATTTCGTGGTTAAAATTGAAATGCATATTAGAGCACATAAATAAATGCCATTTGTTGCCAACTACAATTTTGCATATACACTTTGTTTAAAATTTTATCAAAGTACATATGCAAATTATTGGTGTCGATTTTACAAATCCGCATACTAATCATCCATTTTTGCAAGGAAATTCAACTATTTCTATCAAGCATTCAAGCGCAACTACGAGTTGACGGACATTATCGGAACACTTTATCCGCCACAAGCAATGGACCGTCATGCTTGGCCAACTCCGCTAACCTTCAAATCGGTATAAGATAAGTCACTATATCTTACCTCTTGCGCTCTTGCAATTAGAGCCTTTGCCATGACTATACATGTCTCCATGACACTTAAGCATGCCTACAACATGTTATTAGCAACTTTACTACAAGTACATGCTACACACATACATGCTTAAATGCACTTTCATGTGACACTCATCTAGAAGCTTGTGACACTTACGACTTAGTTAAAACATGCTCGGATAAACGACTTGCTTGGGTATCGAGTATGGCCACGACTTGCGCTTGGGCCACGCCTCGCATGCTCGCACAGCGCCTACACACTCAACTACACCCAACTTGCTCGAACAACCCAACTTGCTCGATCATGTCCAACATGTTTTACGTAAGCCCCAAGTTCACAAACGCTTCATTCTATGTCACCGGGACTACTCCCACAATTTTATATGGACACCCATTACACTTGCCACTATCTATTGTGCGTGTTATATGGCCATACGATCCACATATGCAACTACCAATATTTTACATGTTCATACACATTAATGGAATATTGAATTCTTCTACCATTTGTTGCTCACTACAAATCGAATTCTTTTCGCATTCCATTAATACGAACGGTAACCAATACAACAAAGCATTCTACATATGCGCGTTTTTTGTCTCATTGTGCAGGATCAAACGAGTCCCTTCTTGCTTACGGAGTTCGGGGACTTGTAGGGGCTCCGTACCGCCCGGTTACTTATGCTTGATGACTTCATGATTTGAACTCCCCAACCAAGAAGCTACTCTTACTTGGGGACTTCGGGGACTTGTAGATACCTCTACTAGCAAGGCTAGTTTGCTATCTCACCAAGCATAAGTAACACCCACTTTGGGACATCCACAAGACATGGCAAGGCCCAACCGAGACATGCATCGTGTAGCCCTATGTTCGGGCTACGCGGCGGTATCCGGAAGTCGCAAATCCGCCGCCGGGAAGCCACCTTTCCGGCCTTGCCAAGTTGCCTCCATAATAGGCATTTCTAGACTAGAATAGTGATTTTAGTCATCCCACATCTAAGAAAATGTAAAGGAGAAGCATTCTTTCACCTATAAAAGGAATGCCTCCTCCCACTTAAACATCGACTCCATTACAACACACTTTGTAATCATGTTAGGCCGCAAGGCTCAACACACACTAGTTAAGCTTTCAAGTGGACGTAGTCTCCCGCTAAGGCGGGAGGTGAACCACTATACTTCGCTTGTGTCGCTCTCTCTCTCTTTACTTATCGTTAATTAGATCCCCAACGGATCCAAGCATTAACATTGGCGCCGTCTGTGGGAAGCCAACACAAAGGCTTCGTCACTTACCATTGAGTTAAGTCATATTAACCGAGCTCAAAATAATTTCTTTCTTTGAGTTATATAATTGAAATTCTTAGCGGTAACTTGTGCCATCGGGGCCTGTCAACGCCCAACATGGCTGGTCAACGCCGGTCAACACGTAGTCAACGCCCAAGGAGTGGTCAAAACTTGCAGAAACTACTCAAAACACCAACATATGGGCCGGTCAACACGTGGTCAACGCCCGGCGGAGCCGGTCAATGCTTGGTCAACGCTGGAGATGGTTGGTCAACGCCAGCGGGCTGGTCAACGTCTGGTCAACGCTGAACCTAAAAAAAAAAAAAAAATATCTCTGGTGCCAATTCTCTCTGGACACCCAGAGAACTACTTTGGCCACCCTCCTTCTTCTTTGCTGCATCAAGCCGCCAGCAGCAGCTCGCACAACACCATCACCTCCGCCGAACTTAGTTAGCGGCACCGCCGAACTCAAAAACCTCCGCTGAGCTCCGAATTCAACCGACCTTCCACCTCCGCTGGACTGTTCACCGCCCAACTTCCTCAGCTAGGAACCAAGCGGAACCACCGCCCAACTCATAGGCCAAAGCATCTCCGCTAGCCAACTCCGCCGAGCACCAAGCTCCGCTCCGCTGGACTGCACTAAGCTCCGCTCGCCGGACTATCTCCGCTAGCCTGCATCCACCGAACAACCTCCTCCGGGCAATCCCCGCAATCCAGATCCGCCGAGCTCCAAGTCTGCCGTCCCTGCTGAACTCTGACTTCCGCCGGCCTTCTTCCTCCGCCGGACTTCTCAGTTGGACGAGTTTCCTCCGCCAACCCACTGGCCACAACAGCCGCTGCCTCTGCCAACTAGCAACCGCTGGGCAAAGCTCCAAATTGTACACACCCATAGCTCTCTTCATTCCGCCTCCGCTCTCTGCCATTATGCCGGTGTACAAACTGTGCTCAACCTGCAAGCATAGTCTGCGGAGTCGACCCACCCAGATCGGCTCTCAAATAGTGCAGCACCTTCAAAAAAAACAACTTGAACACCGACTCCCACTGGACCACAAAAAGATAAGCTCTCTTATTAATATCATTATTGTCCAGCTCTTACTAAGCTTCACATGCTACGCATTACAGCAACCACACACTCTTACATAGTTGCGCACGTGATTTGCCATAACATGCTTTTCTCTGTGGCCCATATCTCATTTTTCAACTCCTTACACTCCACAAGCAAAGTGCCACGCACTAATGGCATGGGCACTTGCCTGCCTATAAGCATGAACAACGTACACCTACGTACTCACCTACTCACCTACTCAGTTGCTTGTCACATGCAACATAATTTATATAGGGGCCTACTCACCTACGTACTCACCTACTCACCTACTCACCTACTCGGAGTGCAATGGGCTGTAACAACTACCTTTCCATGATTATGTTTAATCCAATACACCTTAATGTATCACAACATATTCTTACATTTTCTTTTTGTCATAAATATTATTGACATCAAATCTAATTCCAAGCGGTAAATCAAGTGGACGTGCGGCCCAAGTATAATCGTCTAGACACAAAGTCCCTCCTACATCCTTTGGGCAACCTTACTGAAATGGCTAGGTAGGGGAGGACGAACACAAGAGGTAGGATCGATTTTGGCATAGGCTACTCCCTCATTGAGGTTTACGCCCATTTGTAAGCACTTCTGAATCCAGAACCCGTTATGAACGTTGTCCCCTTCCTAGACACCATCTCACATAGGCTATACTTACTTGGATGTAAAAGGTCCTAAGTGTGAAGACAGTTCAATGAATGTTAATAAAGGCCGCCCTCAACCTTAAGGGACCTGAACTAGGTACCAATAAGGGGTTTAGGCCAATATTAATAAACACGACTTCACCTATTCCTTCTTTAATTTACAACTCACAATTAAACTCGTGTTCAATAAAATAAATAACAACCTAAGTAATTAATTAACTAATTTTCGACAATTACAAAATAATTAACAACTATTTTTTTTTTTTCGATCACAAAATAAACAAAACATATTAATCACAAAGTGACAAATGATTTTTCAATCCCCGGCAACGGCGCCAAAAATTGATACGCTTTGAGCAAGCGCATAATTTAACCCTGAAAATATCGTTAGTAGTATAAGCAAATAGGGATCGTTCTATTCCGGGGATTGAGGGTACACCTGTCATTGTCAAACAATTAAACAATTAAAATTAAAACAAAGTATAATATTCACAAGTATAAACATTATTTACGAAATTAGGGGGGATTTTGTTTTGATTTTCGAAAATTAAACTAAGTAAAGAAAAAAAATAAAACACAAAAACATAAAATCACAAATGGAATGAGAGAACAAAGATCAAAACCGAAACTATGATTAAAATCGATTTAAAACCCTAATATTGTTCATCTAAGTCATGAGAAAGGAGTTGATCATGTGAAATATTCGAAAGCAAATAATTTCCCATATTTTACTTTTCAATGCTAATTAACCTAAGTGAAAGCACCTAGATTAATCCTATCAAACATGTAATCAAACCCTAGAAAGCTAGTCAATCATGACATGTTTAACGCATTAAACATAGAGAAAGGCTATCAACTCAAGTGTACAACTTAGTATGGAAAAGTCCACCTAATTGCAATCCTCTTTAATTAAATTCGATCTTTGTCCAAAACCTTTACTACTTTGATTCAAGTTTACACAAAACAAAAAGTTGATTTCATGTTCTTAAACCTAGCAACATTCATATCAAAACCCTAAGTGTTTTGAACCACATAAGATTAAAATACAAAAGATATCTATAACGCAAATTTAATTAAACAAACTCACATAAGCAACTCTCGAATTACAATATTGAATCTGAAAATTCTCAATTAATCATAAAAATTCCAGAAATTAATATTTGTTCAAACATATATGTCAACTAGAAACAATTCCAACGAAATCAAACAAGGTTACAAAGAAAGAGGTTGAATTACACCGTGAGATGGAGATGGGGATGAAAGATAAAACGTATGGAGTCTTGAATCTCGAAAGCAAGCTTCAAGGTGGAGAATGGATGATGATGATGCTCACGGCTTGGTTCTTCTTCTTCCTTGGCCTTGCTTGAACTTCGTGGATTGCTCTAGAGGATGGAGAGGCTCACGGCTATGCTAGAGAATTTCTGATTTTTTTTTCTAAAGTGTAAACGTTAAAAGACGGGAACCCTTGACGTTGAGAAAGAGGGAGTATATATAGGAGCACGGCCTCCATGCTCTCCAAGCCATGCACTCCTCTTTATTTTCCACGAAATTAATGTGATAATTCCACATGACTTCCTCCAATGCTAGCTTGCCACATAAGCCCTATGATGTGGTCCAACCAATCACAAAATTCTCTAAAATACCTCCCTAAATATTCTTGCCGAAATTCCTTGAATATTTTCTGATTTTATCTCTCTTATTTCGGAGACATTTGGGAAAGAAATGGAGAAATGGAAACTTTCCTAATCCAAAACAGGAAATCCTAATTGAAGTAGGAATCCTAATGCAACTAGGAGTGAGCTCGGAAAAATGATGTTCAGAAATGAGAAATGACAGAGTCTTAGTTGGACTAGGAAACCTGATGACATGAGGAGTCCTGGTGGTGCTAGGAGATGCTGTGGCTTCAAGATGACTCAAGATAGTTCAAGAATGTTCTAGAATGCACAATGAATTTCGGCAACAAAGAAATGGGCTTTGAATTTGTCCAATTGAGAAGCCTGGCTCAAAGATTGAAGCATGTGACTTTCACATGAGTTTCTAGATCCTTCTTGGCTTTTTGGGAGAACCCTAAATCAATTATTATTGATTTTTGCCGAAAATTAATAGAAGATTCATGAAGATTTCGGCAAGAGTCCAAGTAGGGATTATTTCGATTACTTTGGAATTCTTGGAGAGAAAATAGAGGAAGAAGAATTGAAAGATGATTCTACATACAAGGAAGTCGAAATAGAGACTAGATACATGGAGAATTCGGCCAAAGAGAAGGTGACTTGTTCTCTTATTCAAATGGAATTTTCTTATTGGTTGAATGATGTCACACAAGAGAGAGTTCTTAGGGAAGTAAACCCTAGGCCGTGCACTATATAAAGGAGGGGATAAATTGCCGTGAAGATCATCATGAAACCCTGAATCAAAATCGCAATACCTCCCCTTTACTCTCTCAAAGTTTTAGTCTCTCCAAGTGTTCAAGGTTTTGAAGCCGTGAAGCAAGTTCTTCCTTCATCCTCCATCCTTGCCGTGATCATCCTTGCCGTCCACCACCTTTGAAGATCTTCTTGCGTTCTTGAAGCTCCTTTAAAAGTGTAACCATGAACCTTAGAACTTTGTTTTGGGTTTTGCTTTCTTGTAACTTTGAAATCAAATTGTGTAGCGTTCTATCTTTTTGGTTTTCTTGGATGATGCGATTTCATGTTAGATCAAAGTATATGTTTTGATGATTAATTTCCAATAACCTTGAAGCATGATTTCGTTTTAGGATTTTCAGATTTATAGTTTTCGAAATCTTTATATGTTCTTGAACGTTTGTTGGTTTTGTTCTTCAATCCCATCTTTCATGTTTCGATTTCTTTGTTGACCACCTTAGGTTTCGAGTTGCATGATTGAATTCATAATGAGATGCTAGCGTCTAGGTCTTGTTAATTAAAGTGAAAACCTATAACTACTTAGGTAAATCAACAAAGAGAATTGCATGCTCGATTAGCGTTCTAACTTGTGTGTTTTTCTTAAATCAATCAAACTTTCTAAGTGTTTAATGCGTTGAATGTGTTTGTTATTGGATTGGTCACTCATTAGCATACATGTTTAATAGGGTTAACTATGGTGCGTTCATCTAGTTAATTTAACTAAGGAAAGTAATAAGAACTTATGCATACGTTCATGGTTTGTTCTTGATTGATTTCGTTCAAGTATGTGTTTGATTCGAAAGTTATGATTTGTGTCCTTGGATTCGTGTTAAAGGTTGTTAATTACATCACACATTCTCATCTGTCCATCTCATCTTGATTCTTGGTTGATTGGTCATTGTAATTAGTTAGTTAGGTAATTAGTTTAGAAATAAAAACAATTCGAAACCCCCTTATCCCTTGTATATTTTCGTAAATATTGTGTAAATATACTAATATTATTTATTTGATGCTTAAATGACAGGAGCACTCTCAATCCCCGGACAGAACGATCCCTATTTGCTATATACTAACAATTGACAACAGGGTTAATTTTGAGATCATCATACTGTAATGAGAATTATGGCAACATTGTTTTAATTGAGAAATTTACATTAATAGAGAATAGATTCAACCTCACGCGTGTTATTATTAATAAAAGAAGAATGATTGTATAGTGAGGGAAACATACATATTATTATTATTAAGAGTTCGAGTACTGATATAGGAATCCTGATAGAGTACATATTGAATAATCACAATGAGTCTTATCTGATAAAAAAATTTGATATGTTAAAGATAAGAATATACGTTGTTGAAAGAATGCGACTGGGAGTGGAAGGAGACAAATGCGTTTGTATCACACACAATAATAGAAGAAAATGAGTAGCCAAGTGTGGAGGGTATTTTGGTAATGCTACGGGAAAGTTTCTAATATAAGTTCCCCACATGAAGGAATCTGTTGCTGAGTCACACCTCGTAGAGAGAGATTAGACTAGAGATAGAGCCAAAACGGAAACGAAGTGTGCTAATAAGTAGACCCTCAAATGAAGGCCGGCCATGGCGGCAATAATGTCAACCAGAACAAACCTCTTTAGGCTTCTCACCGCCGGAACACCAATTTTAGGATTCTCAAATGTTCGGCTGCGTTATTCGTCGTCTGCTGCTGGGATTGGGTCGAGGCAGATAGACATGGGGGCCGGCGTGAAAGATTATGAAGACTATAGGAGGTCTCTTTACGGTGAAATCACGCACAAGGCTCTGCTTGTTGATGCTGTAGGCACCCTTGTTGTTCCTTCTCAGCCAATGGCTCAGGTTCCTTGTTTTTTCTCACACAAGCATAATCAATATTCTTCTGCCTGTGTTCAACTTTTTGGTCAATTTCTGGTGGGGTTTTGATATGCATAGGAATTGAATATTTGGGCTTCTTTTTCTACTTTTCTTCTGAGCTTTGTTTATAATACATGCTAAAATAACAAGCAACATACTTGTTCTATAGGCATGGAAACATTGTACTAATGATATCATGCATGAACTGAGTTCCTGGGTTATATGTTGGCAGTGGGATTGCCTTTTCAGAGTTACATTTTACTATTTTATTAGTGGTTTTTTTTTTTTTATCTTGTGCCATTATCTGCCGAAAATTTGTTTACTGATGTGGTGAATATTGTCTTCTTGTCATAGATATATAGGAAGATAGGGGAGAAGTATGGGGTGGACTACTCAGAGGCTGAGATTTTGGATAGATACAGACGGGCTTACCAGCAGCCTTGGGGCAGATCTCGTCTCAGGTCTCTTCCCATTTTGCTTCCACAGATTTCTATTTTTCCTAGTAACAGGGGGTCACATGGTTTCAAATGATTTGTTTGCTTGTTTTGTTACAAGTTCAATATCACGTCTGTGTCTTTGTTTCACAATTTGTTATCATGAATTTCTGTGTACTTTCGGATTTGGTTTGTCATTATCTGGACTGTAATTCAGACGGGTTGCACTTACCTTTATGAGAAAGACATAATGAATTTAATTTCTGCCTTTAATAGCTATAATTTTACAGTTTGGTAGTATGGCTCAGAAACTGTCATGACTTTCTATAGTTTGACAATGTTGGTGGGTTTCTGGTACCCATCTAATACTTCCCAACATTCCGTTGACCTTCTTTTGTTACAACTCAGTATTGACTGGGATAGATCTATCAAATTAAGTATTTTGTGGTTCACTTTTTGCATTTTGTAAAGCGTTTTGCCTTTCCCAAGTTGTATGACTAGGGTCATACAATTTTCCCTGTCTGTCCAAACTCCAAACAATGGGTTTGATCAAGGGAGCAATCAAAGTTGACTAAACAATCAAATGTATAATCTCTCAACTAAATGGAAATAGGAAACAGTCTCGTCATGATTGAATCTTTTTGTTCCTTGTAAATTTGAGATTGCGTGATGGGTGTTAGTTGTTATTTTCTGGTTTTACTTTCTTTCTTATTGAAGGATCAAATACAGTTTCAAATGGCTTTATTATGGTAATTGGCACTCCGATCAGAATGTCTGGTTCTTGTTCATTCATTCTGTCATCATTGGAATGACTTTGATGTTTGTTAGAATCGAAGTGAGCCAGTTTATCTTATTCCCTTTCAGATATGTAAATGATGGGAGACCCTTTTGGCAACATATAGTCCGTTCTTCTACTGGTTGTTCAGATTCTCAGTACTTTGAAGAACTTTATAACTACTATACAACTAACAAGGTTGGGTAACTTATGAATTATGATAACTATATTCTCCATGTAATGTACAAAGCAAATTTAACAATCATATCTGTGCATTTTTTTTTCCTGTAGGCTTGGCACCTCTGTGATCCTGATGCTGAGAAAGTATTTGAAGCTCTAAGAAAAGCAGATGTCAAAGTAGCGGTTGTGTCAAATTTTGATACCCGGTTAAGACCTCTTTTGCAGGCTCTAAATTGTGAACATTGGTTTGATGCAGTAGCAGTGTCAGCAGAAGTAAGTGGTTTCTCCCTCCCCCCACCCCCTTGCAAAACAAAAACAGGATTCTTAGAAATTCCCTAATTGTATATACATACAGAAAACAAAGGCACCTCTTTTTCGTTACATAATTTAGCTGATTGGTAATTCTGATGAAAAAGTAGTTCTGTTGTTAGTATCCACCCTTGAACCATTGCTGATGACTTGGTTCTCTCCGATGAACAGGTAGAAGCCGAGAAGCCAAATCCCACAATATTTATTAAAGCTTGTGAGTTATTAGGGGTAAAACCTGAGGATGCTGTGCATGTGGGGGATGATCGTAGGAATGATATATGGGGTGCTAGAGATGCAGGTTGTGATGCTTGGCTTTGGGGAAGTGATGTTCATTCCTTTAAGGAGGTATGTTCTGAACATCTGATCCCATCTCTTCTAGGCTAAGGGTGTTTGTGTTGTGTATTTTTAATCCTATCTCTTTGACTGCTGGATAAACCATGCCATCTTCCGGTTTAAATTTTTCCTACCACATTTTCACTACCTTCCCTACTTGAAACTATGTATGTCGGGCTTGATTCTGGGTTTCTACTTACTCTAGTACAGTTTAAGAATAGTATCCTCAAGAGACCTGAATTTGATATTTAGTTATATAGATACATATGCTTTATCTGCCTCTAGCTCTGCATTTGTGTATTAGTTCAATTCTGAAAATTCTAATTTGCTGAACTTGTGGATGTGATGAAAGGATTTGACTGTTGATAGGAAACATGTCAAACACTCTTGGCATTCATCCTCATCATTGTTGTCCTTGTTGTTCTTGTTTTTGACATTTGTTATTGTCTGTGTGGTATATCTTTGGATTGCAAAGCTGTTGTGCTTTAGTTTTCTATGCCATCAGTTTCCTTGCATTACTGTTGTGTCTTTCACCCGTGTTGATAAAAGCTCTTTTTTTATGAAAAATATACATAATGTTTTGTTAGTCACTTCTCTTAGTCTAAAATAATTGTATTAATATTCTACTGATGCAGGTGGCTCAAAGGATAGGAGTCCACGTTTGATTTAATGTCTTCTGAAACATGAATCGTGGTCTCTTTGTATATTCTTCTGTGCTGTAATCTGTATAAGAGAGACATGAGGCAACAACACTGAAACTTGAACGAGTACACTTCAGAATTTGTTCCTTTCTGTCAAATAATGGTGTGCAGTTTTTTCCCTTTAAGACCTAACTAGCGAAATAGCCCGCGCGATGCTGCGGGTATATTATCAACATTATTGAATTCGACGATATACAATATTGAATTCGACGATATTGAATTTACAAACATTAGGTACACTATATAAGTGCGTTATATATTACATATTTACATTAGACATTGTTTTACATGATCCAAAATCTGGTAGTTTAGCCAGATTTCAAAATATGCTAACCAAGTAGGTGTATATGTGCATATTACAAAAAATGGTTAAACTTGGCAAAAAACTTGTCTATGACGCAGTTCAGACTCCGCATCTTTAGCTGGTTCCTTGTTCACAGCATTTGTTGGTTTTGAGTCTGCAGATCCTTTAATTTACAACTCCTCACGAAAGGTCACCTAATTAGCCAAGACAAAGTAAGAATGCAGCAGAAGGGAATAAGAATGGATACCAGTTGAATATGTAGCAAGTAGCAGCAAGTTTGCAGATAAACAGAGAAAACAAATAGTTCTTAAGAGAGCCATATTAGTAACTTCAAGAAAGTTCAGGTTATAAAGAGCTCTATCAAAACCTACAGCAAAGGCTAATCATTAGAAGAAAATTCAATGCCCAGAGCTGCAATGGAACTAAAAGTTTCTAGTGCATCCAGCAAGTATCAAACCACAGTAGTCACACAGCTAAAACTGACTCTTCCAAAGAATATAAGGAATCGACAGTGCAATTGTATAATGTAAGGAAGGAAAAGGGGAGAATCATCAAGGTGATTCAAATGCATGTTAAGAAATAACAAAAACAATGTGTTTTGCAAATATGTGACGATCACCAGCAAAAAAATTTGCAAATATGTGACGATCACCAGCAAAAAAACAAAATCTCAGGCATTTATTCTTTCAATTATAAGCAACAAAATCTCATAATTTCAATTATACAAACACTACTTGCATATCCATGGTCAAACTGAAGCATGCATCCTTCCTTACAGGTTTGAACAGATGAGGCAAATCCTTCTCCTTTGTTTAATGACTGCTCCAATGTCAATTTAAAGTTTTTCAATGCTTGAGCATGGTAGTATCAGCAGGGAACAAAAATTGGAAAGCTCAAACAAAAGCAACATTTAAACTACAATACGCATGGTAATGAAACAAAAAATGTAAACTGATTTCCAGGAGCTGTTTCAAACTGGAAAAACTTAACCAAAATTTGTTATATTAGAAACATAGAGAGAGTAGTCATACATCCAATGCTCTTGTTTCCAGTTGGTGTTGTCTTGAGTTCCTTACACCTTCATCAAAGTAGATGGCCTCCATGCCATATCTGTGATGTACATAAAACATCAAGGTAATAAAGTCAAAAATAGAGACAATAGAAGCCTATAAATCACTGACGATAAGAGTTGCTAATGCACATAAACAGAAACACAATTAACCACATAAAAACCAGAGTAGAACTTACTCAGAAAAATAAGTGTCTAGGAAGGAGCTGAGCTAGTCGCCAAAACCTGGTACCAGACATATTTCTTTATCATTTTCTTGATACCCGGCGACAAAAAATTTATTGATACTCTTTTGTGGGTTCTAAGCCAACCAAAGAGATGTGTTCTAAGCCAAAACCTAATCTGGAAATATCATGTATATAATCAAAAACAAACTATGCTCTAAATCTGGCGAGGCTTCTAAATCACTCTTGAAACAGACTATGCTCTAAAGCAACTACTACCTAATATGCCATTCAACTGATGAGAACATATCAGCCTATTCGACAAATATCCAATGTAAGTAAGATCTTTTCCTACACCATAAATGAGTTATTGACCAATCATAAATGAACTAACAAAAGCATTGACAAAAACGAAAGCTTCCACCCTAGCAAAACTGAAAAAAAAAAAAAAAAAACCAAAATTCTTTTTTGAAGCTAAACTTTCTTTAAGGCAGGAATAAGCATTGCCAAACTTGTTGTGCTCAATAATCCGATCGAATAAAAGTAGTAAAAATTAAAGAACAAAAGCAAAAGTACCCAATTGAAATGCAAGCAAAGCAATCTGGAAAGAGAAGGTTGCAGTAGCTTAGCTTATTACACAAAATGCAAGCAAAGCACATAAGCTTCTCCAAGGCCGGTCCTCCATCAGCACCCCTCATCTCCAAGTATCTCTTCAACCTGACCTGAATATTGGAAAAGACCAACATTTCAAATATACTATTAGTCAATCTAAAGGTGCTTATGATACCAGCAAATCTATGAGTTAAATTCCTATAGCCTCTCCCAGATAACAAATGTATACCAAAAGACACTTCTAAATAAGCTTGATAGCCAAAAGAGCAGTGATGGTGCAACCAAACTCTACTTTATGATCAAGGAACTACATATATGTTTTAATATCCAATAAAATAATCAACTCAAACCTATGGTCCTTATAATACTGAGAAGTCTATGAAGTAAAATTCCTATAGCATCTCCAACGTAAGGAGTCACATTTCTAAATAGGCCTGGAATGCAAAAGGGTAATGCTGGTGCCACTAAACTGTAGTCATATAATTGCAGAACCATATATATACTTTTTTTCCGGTAAGACATTCACCTTGAACTAAGTTTGCGTTTTCACTTCCAAGTACTATACAAACCGAAATTTGAATACCTTAGCATCCCCAAAAAATCACAGAAGGATAGACCTACCATCCCCTTCTCAAACCTAAGATGCAGGGCCCTGCCGAGTGGAAAGTTGTTAGAGAGAACCTAGCAGGAGTTTGAGCAGTTTTTCCTATTAAATGGAAATGCACATACATATAAGGATTGGAACTTCCGGTGCGGTTTCTCATCCTTGATGCCAATAAATCAGCCATCTGCTCTATTTCAGGAAGAAATTTAAGAGCGTGATAGTTCACCCCGCACCTCAGCCTGTTGATTTCTTGAGGAACATTGACATACCTGAAACAAAAATGGAATGATATTGTAAGGTTAAATATAGTTGAGTCATTCCCTAATAGCTTAAGCTTATATCTGGAAAAAATATTACAGCTTTACCAAATCAATAATCAGATTTCATAATAGAAAAGCAGCATGTAAATCTTTTTTTTTTTTTCTTTGAACCAAAATGTAACTTCTGAGTTCAGGGTAGGTCACACGTATATAAAATTTGTGACTAACGTACCCAAGTTGATTAACAAAAGGCTTCAGGGCCATTATCTTCTTCTCCTTGATTCGAGGCAGAACATTGTCAATGTAAAATTGTGCTGGTGCATGTTTTGGAATGTTTTGCCTAAAAGGAAAACATTTCACTGATAGGAGCATAATGTGCGACGATATTAATGAGTATATGCCCCATTTTAGCCTTGTTTCTCCCTTTAGTTTCGTGTTTTGAGTCATTGAGTCGTTTTTAGAGTCTTGTAGAGTGTTTGGTGTGAAATAGGCGGAAAACACAAAATTCATGAAAAATCCTAGCTGGATCAAGATTCCTCACTATCGACTGTTTTTGCGGTCTTTACATTTTAATTCCCTTTATTTTCTCTAGAAAATTCTGATATTCTCCTGCTTGTTGTAGGAAACCTTGGCTGGTGGAACTCTTGGAAACAACAACGATGGAGTCATAAAATAAAGCATTTAAGACATTTGACCAAGCAATGAAGAAGGGAAATAAAGGAGAAAGACGTTTTCAGTTGGAGAATAAAGGAGAAAGACGTTTTCTCAGTTGGGGAATAAAGGAAAAAGATGTTTCATCTGGAAAATAAATAAAGGAGAAAGACGTTTCAGCTTGTTAAAAGACCCCATTATGAGAGGAATTAAGGCCATAAAGGAGACGTTTCAGTTGGGAAATTAAAGGAATTATGATGCAATCCCATCCGTCCAATGATGAAGGGTATGATCGACAAAAGCCAACCAATGCTGCCCTATAAATAGGCAACGTCCAGAACAGAATTATCATCACTTCCCGGCGTATCACTTCCCGGCCAAAAGCTATTCCAAGACTTTGCCCAATTCACTCCTTAAACTTCCATCACCTACAAGACCGTGACCACCATCCATCCATCAATCTACGAAGTTCTTAGGCGCTGAGTCAAGGACGCTCCACCACCATAGCAGAGACGAGTTCATCACCTTGTTGCTAAGCCGCTGAGGAAAGCTTCAAAGTGTAACTATGACTCTACTTACAATTTTTGTTTCGGTTTTGTGTGTTTGGATTTGTGAGTTGTGTAATTGGAGACATGAAATTTTCAGAATATTTTTATTAATATTTTTGAGATTTTCAGTTTATTATTAAGTTAATTTCGAGAATTTTTTTATGATGCATGTTACAATCTTGTGCCCTATTACGTGTTTAGGTAATTTTCAGAGTTAGGTTCATAAGTTTGCATGCTAGAATAATGGTGAGAGTTCTTGTGTGTTTGCTTAATTTGCCAAGAGTAATTGTTATTTGTTAAGGCGCTGAGTTAAACAAGTAGCAATTAGTTCTAAAAAGTGGTAAAAATCATGCTTTAATGATTAAACGATTCTGGAAATTACGTGTTAAATTCTATGTGTAATGGTTAATTTGCACGTGTGAGTTGATTCGAGGGTTAGATAATACTACTAGTTAAGAGAATTACGCTGAGTGTTTTCGAAAATTAGTAGTATTAGGCTTGGTAAGGACTTTTCCGATCCAAGCCTACTTTAGAACGAATCAGATAAATGGATTGATCCGCTGAGGCTTTTCATTTGGGCTCTTATCTATGCATTCAAGATGGGCACAGTTTTGTAGCATGTTGAAATGAATTTCTGAGTGGTATTGGTCTAGGTTAGGGAAGTCGATCATTGTATATAGGTTTATTTGTTTCATTTTTTTTATTTTAAGTAGATTAGGAACCAAATCTCAAAACCCCCATTTTATTCTTTTATTTGTTAATTGACCTTTTTGTGTAGGTGTACCCTACAATCCCCGGACTGAACGATCCCTGCTTATCCTATACTGACAACTACATTTTGCAGGGTTAAATTGTGAGGCTATTTTAGCCGCATCAATTTTTGGCGCCGTTGCCGGGGATTGTTAAAATCCCTAGTACTTAAAGTGTCATTGATTTTGTTGTTTATATAGAATGCATGCTCAATTTTTGTACTATACTTGTGGAATGGTGACAAATTGCGATTTATGTTAGGCCAAGCTATAATTGTGATTTAGTTTAAGTTTTATGAGTGTTACAAAATTAAGCATGTCTTTTATAATTGTTGTACAATTTGTAGAAGTTTTTAAGCATGTTGTAAATTGTATGTGTTTCACTTAGATTAATATACTTAATTGTTGTAAATTGTATGTTGTCATGAATTTAGTTAAATACTTAATTGTTGTAAGTGTGTACAATCGTATTAGTAGACAAGGGCCCTTTTGTTAATATTGGCCTAAACCCTTCATTAGTACCTTGCTAAGGTCTCTTGAGGTTGAGGGCGGCATTTATTAGCACTTGGAGAACGGTCTAACACATAAGTTAATTTCCCAGCTGAGTAAGGGGCGCATACGGATGGTGTCTTAGGTTGGGACCCTGGGTGATGGGTTCAATTGGATCTCAGAGATACTATAGAATGTGCGTAAACCACTATGTGGGAGTAGCCGATAGGGGCCTAAACCTCAATGAGGGAGTAGCCTCCGTAGTATCACCAAAATGAGTCCTCCCTCTCACTTACCTCTTAATCTGGCCATCCAGCCTTCTGAAACAAAGGAAAGAGACTTATGTCTAGGCGACTATCCCTATATCGTATCTCACCAATAGTAGTGTATTCTATTGGGCTCGACTTACAACTTGGGATCAATTGAGATATTAACTATGTTTATAACAAACTCAAAAAAAAAAAAAAAAAAAAAAAAAATTATTGTTGTGTGGCATGCTTAAGGTATATTGGATCCTCTGTTCCAGTATCTTAGTATGTAAATGTAAATGTAACTTAGAAAGTTAAGGCATACTGTTTGTATCCGAATCTTGTATATGCTACTAACACTTGACCCAATGAATGAGCGCGTGTGAACAAGGGGAAGAGTCCCGGCTGAAGGACTATAAATATCAAGCGCTGCATGGGAGGCAACCCATTTCAACCGAAGCTGTGGAGGAGCCATCAACGAGAGTTTGACATTTCTATCCCTTCACTTGCTTAGGTTGAATTGTACTTGTGTCTTTGTTTGTTTATTTTACCCTTCCCTTATTTTCGTAGCCCCCCATATTTAGGGTCTATATACCATATTTCTTGCCTACATTGAGGACAATGTAGATTCTAAGTGTGGGGTGGGTTTACACCTTTATTTTAGTTTAAAAAAAAAATGTTGGTTTTATAGAGTCTTTTTGTTTGTTTGAGTCTTAGGATGCTCCTAACGTCTAGGATGAACATGTCTCTGAATTCATGGCTGAAGGTTTTCACAATCGAAATAGGACTTAATTGAATTCTGTGGTTAATCGACATTGTGATACTTGTATGAAGATTTGAGATAGGATTGCTAGGGTGCTCAACAGAATGCTAGTTTCAGCTTTTTCATTCTCTTTGAACTTTTCCGCATTTGAGTCATGATACTCTCTTTCCGTTGCCTTATCTGGGAAACTACCCTTCACAACGTCACTCATAAGCCTTTTCATAATCAACAGAGACATCTTATTGGCTCTAATCCACTCAACAGACTTCACCCTATCCTAGGCTGTGCTCTCATCAATGATCACATGTGCCTCTTCAGTCAAACAATTATCAATATTGTTCAACCCTAGGTACAGCTCAATATCAGACCTCCACTTCTTAAAGTTGTGTTCATTAAGTGGCTTGATCATAGCTAGACTTAGTCCTGAGTTGTTCATTGCTGAAAAAGAAAAGACAAGAAGTCTAAGTTTTCTTTCATGAAGTTTTATGAGAGTTTTAGTTTAAAGAAAAAAAAAACAATCACAAAACAAAAGCAATCTACAAGTCATGTAGCAATCAGATATATAACTTAAAATAGAACAGAATCAATCCCTAGTTTTTCTTTATTTTCATCTAGTCTCCCTATGTGTTAGAACATGATAAAACGTAGGTTCCATATCACAAAACCAATATTAATCAAGCTGCTATATTATATGTTCAGTCATAATCTGTGTGATAAGAAAAGAACAAGTAAACCTGATGCATGCTTGATCAAAATGAAGTGTGCTATTTTGCATTCGAAAGTATAACAACATGTAATCCTCCTGTAAGAGTCACAGTTGCAATTTAAAAGCAAAATACAATTTTCTTGATCCTGTAGCTTCATGAATAATAAAAATTTCAACAATTGTTTGCTATGTGCAAAATTCATCATCAAAACATCTACATTCCAGAACCAGCAACTGGTACTTTATGTCTTCACCTGTGAATATAGTTTAGAACACTAGCTATTCCTGCAGTTTAAAAATTTTAACAGAATATGCAGTTTTTGGGAGACTTTAGTTGTTAAAATCTTTTGCAGGCATATATACAGATAATAGAGATCGTATAATTGCAGGATTATGCATTCCATAGCACGCTTTCAACCGATAACACAATCACATAAGCAATCATATCAAATCACAATCCATCAAAGAAGAAACGTAAATTCCATCTAGGTTAACCAAACCTACAGATGAATAAATACATGCTTTTCGAAATTGAGAGACTAACCAATTAGCCATAACAAGCAAGAAAAAAATCAAATTGAAGCACATCACGTATGAACCCTAAAGCCCCAAAGTTCAGAGTGGAAGGAATGGCTGTTGTGAAAACAATGTTCAAATTTTAGTTTTATAGTTCTTAATTTTGTTTTAAAGCTGAAGCAAATCACTTCCATTTACTGGGGTCAAAAGCCAAAAACTCTAAACCCCATATTTGTTTCTTAACCCAATTGTAAAGAAAGAACAATTTACAAACTCTAAACATTTTCATGCCAAAATCGGTTTATGCTTTTATGAAATGAGCTCTGAAACCAAATGAAAACTGAAAACATATATATGTCATATATATGCAATTGTTTGCCTCAAAATCGTCTCAGTCAAAATGAGAGGCCGAGAGACTTGAAGTCCAATGTCCTTCTAAGTTGCACGAGCGTGCCATCTCGTAGTCGGTTGGCCAAGCGTGGTTTTGATTAAATTTGCGTGTGATCTGACCTCTATCAAATGACTGTGGACCGAGGAAGGAATAGTCTCGGCCACTGGGATCTCTTGCTTATGTTGCAAGGACTTTTGGTGTTTTCACCTTTGCTTTATTTATTTATTTATTTTTTATTTAAGTTTGTGAGAAATAAAGTGTGGAAACTAAAAGAGCAAGAATCTAAATGCGAGACTTTAAATTGCATGAAATTTAAAGAGACTGAAAACTAAATTGCAAAAAAGATAAAGCGCAGAAGGTAAAGAAAGCGATAAAAAATTAAGGTAGACTAGAGCAAGAATGAAAAGAATTGCAGAGAATTTGATGTGTTGTAATTGAGTTGTGTTGTGTTGGTCATGGACCATTTACAATGAGCTAGAGGGTCATTTTTATACAATTACATACATAATATTTTGGAAGGAAAGAACAATTAAATTAAATGAATATTTCGGTCTTTAATGACCGAAGAAGCTCACATAATTTCTTGCTATTTGCCGCTTCATTCTCCTTGATTTGCTAGTTAGTATAGCTATAAATATGAAATATAGCCCTTCAATGCCAATTAGCTCATAAATGCCAATTTGTTGCCATGTAACGCCGTTGCTCCTATAATAGGTATGCAATGCCATTTATTGTTGTTAAATACCAAATAATGAATCTCAGCGAATCTCAATGAATAGGGAGAGAATGTGTAGTGACCCGAGAGGGGGTCCCACAGCGCCGCGACTCCGAGCCAATGAGGAATCGACATGTCACGAATGGCATCTCGATAGCTCATCAACCCGAAACCGCAAGGCCTTTTGAGTTAGGTTGTTGGTTTACAAAACACTTTCTTGGACAAATCATTCTAGCAACCTAACAACACATTTTCAAAAGCGGAATTCGAAATGGGCTAAGAGTTTTGGGCTTGCGATCGGAGCCCAATTTGGAAAATAAAACTGTTCTCTAAGTAACGACAAGTATGGGAGACGCGCCCCAGGGTTACGGGTCTCCCGGAATTTTTGTAAACGAGTAGGAAATAAATAAAAAGTAAATAAACAAGCTACTACAAAATCCGATTAAGGACCAAAACCTTCTTTTGATAAAACTAAAGAGAAATGCGCCAAGCCGTGCCATGTGCCTCCCCTGTACGCTTCCCGACCACATGCTCGAAACCTGCACACTATAGTAGGGGTGAGCTTTCGTCCTCGCATGCCCAGTAGGGGCCGACCCAACCATGCTAGGTTTGAAAAATAATATACTTGAAAATATTTACTACATAATATTGTGCACGTTTATCGAAAATACTTTAAAAAGAGGCAACCACAAACATTTATTTCTTTTATAAAGCATATGCAGTATGCTTCACACAATTTGGAGCTCCGAGATACTTACCTGCCGGCTAAAATAAGATAAATCAGTGACCGACCTGGTTCGTCCTGAGTACGAGAACCAGCCAACTACTCTGTAGTCCTTGTGACTACAAGTAGCGAAAGTGTCCATTTCCTGGCTCTGAGTCTCCTATGACTGGTTCACTGTCTGTATTTGCCTTTCCTTGACAAACATAGGAGCACAGCCCCCTCCGGAGGTTCACGGTTATCGACACCGTGGGATCCCTAGGAATCAAAGCGTCTAGGTCCCATTCACTTTCAGGTCACAAGTACACACATACAAGGGTACAGTATCTCAACATGCAAGTCTAGCCTCGGTTTTCACAATTTGCAATTATCAGTTCTGAAAACACATGTATCACGAGGCATCGACTAATGAACAACCAAAACCGTTCTTACAGGCAACATACTATCTTAGTATAGCATTCCACATATATTGAAAAGCCTCTAACAAGGAAGGGACAGCTCACCCTACCTGGAATTGGAGTGCTTGCCCACATTCGGGTTCGTTCCCGACTTTCGATCCTTTATCCAAATCCAAGTGCACACGCTCGGGTCCTTTATAATAAAATTAAACCAATGAGTAACTTGACGTCACTATAACCAATTAACCGAGCAACCAAAGCATTCATTCAATTCTCTTTAGGTCCATCGAATTATCCTTTAACAAAAAGTATATTCGATAAGTAACTAATTCATAACTCATTTGCTCAATTTCTTTGAGTCACCAATTTATTCTAAAGCGATACTTAATGGTAACCATTCCCGAACAATTCACTTAACGGAGTAAGCTCATTCGGGAGATGGTGATCACACTTCTTTCCATGTTAAAATTTCGGTCAACCAATTTGACGTCAATTTATTTAGCTTCTAAACCTTAAGCAATTAAATAATAATTACCATTCCCGAATGATTTCGCCTTTCAAACTCCTTTCGGGATATGGTCATTATACTTATTTTCTTAATGTATTCCAAGTCAACCTGTTTGACCCTTTTTACTCAATCGTTAAATAATAGCAAATAAATAGTAATTACCATTCCCGAATGATCACATTCTTACGATAACTTCGGGATATGACGACACTAGAATACTCCGATTTTTAACCTTATTTCATGAACATTAATCCAACATCCTAATCTAGCTCGATCAAATAAAATCCACCATTTTCATTACCCATTTCCACTCAACATTGATAATTACTCAAGCTCCTTATTTTCTTTCACAACATCCGTTTACTTTACAATATGACAAACTCAAACTCCGTCATCATTTTAACTAATGACACTAATCTTCTCCACACACATTTAGCCATTTCATGCTTGTCCACAATTAAGTTAAATTTACAACAATCGATCACTTAAAGGAGCATTAACCATTCAAGCAGCATACCAACTTTTCATTCCATTCAATAACAACCTCTAGAATTTTACAATCACCATACCAAAACCCACAGTTTGGCAGGGACCAACACTTACCATTTCTTCTTTTCCAAACGGAGACTCGAGTCACCATAGCTGCATTCCCACCATCTTCATCCATTCTGATCCCTAACAGGCACAACACCATTAACAGTCCATCTATTGATCAATTTCTGCATTCCAAAACAGAATCTGAACATAATCCTTACCATTTCCCACTTCAATCGAAACAGACTCAAGAGCTTCTCCTCTCACTACACCAATTTTGTTATCAGACAACGGCAGAAAACCGTTGTGTGATTTGAAGACCCACCGTTGTAGAGTGAGCCGTTGTCTGATGAAAAATCAGACAACGGTGGAACACAGTTGTGTGATAAACACACAGACAACAGGTATGTGTTATAACTGTTGTGTGATAGCTCGGCAGATGCCAAGCGCGCAGCTGCGCAGCAGTTGAGGGGCGTCTTCAGACAACAGTGCCAGTTTGCAACCGTTGTATGTTAATCATGTCAGACAACATTTTTTTATTTTGTCTGTTGTCTGATTGCTCTTCAAACTTCAGTTCTTAGACTATATTTGTTGTGTGATTAACTTTAGGACAACAGAGTTCAATTGCTTCTGTTGTGTGATTAACTTGTAGGACAACAGAGTTCAATTAATTCTGTTGTGTGATTAGCTTTTAAGACAACAGAGTTCAATTAATTCTGTTGTCTGAGTATTAATCAGAAGACACTGATTCGTTAAAAATCGATGTGTGATATATTGATTACAATGTGTTTTTCTCCCATTTTTGGTCATTCAGACAACAGGCAGTGATCATTAGCTTTGGTCTGTTGTGTGATCATTTGAACATTCCATTCCTGAATTAGATTGTGCATTCATTTGGTATATTTATGAAATGAATAGTACTCTATCAAATACAAACATTGCAAACCATCAAATGATTCATATAACCATTACTTTAAACTTCAAAAGCAAAAGGGATGCATTTCCCAATCATTGAAACCAACATTTTACACAAGAAAAGCATTCTAGTGCAAGCCCATCTACTTGGGACATCAAAAAGCTGATACACATATATTGTTCCAAAACATGCCACACATGGTGCATGACAATGTACCAGCAGAGAAGCACAAAAAAGATGCTTTCCTTATCTAAAATGTACCAGAAACAAGTGCGCTACTTCATGACTCGTGCACATGTGTTGACAACAAACTTCCCCTACTCATTTCGCACTTGATCAATATCCGCTTAGGTGTATTGGTTGCTGCCTCTCCTCTCCCACTGAAATCAGTTTATTATATCAAAAGGATTAGTTAATCATTTTGGTGAATGAGGCATGGACATAATAACAATGTGCTAGTACTGTGTTTTTTGTTCTTCAAACATAACTTCCTTTGCTTTTCTTTCTTCTAATTTCCTTTGCTGTTCTCTAATCTCTACTAAGTTTTTGTTCTTGTCACCCAACTGATAACATTGAGCTTTCCTCTAACCTTTCAACTCAAAATTAGCAGCATCTGTCCATATATAAGAAGCAATATATATCTAAGGCAGGACAAGTTGAGCATGACAAGTTGCTTTTAGAACCTAGTTACTAACACATGAAACATTCAAACTAAGATATTGAGTACTGACCTCTGTTCAGAGTCTTTGCTTATTTATAACCAATGATTCTCCTACAGTAGCAAAATATAACATTAATCATATTGACAATATCAAACTAAGCATGCAAGAAAGATACTGTGATAGGACATCTCCGGAAACTAATAATTTTTCTTTAAAAAGAAACTTAATTTCCAATTTAGTAAATCTAACAGCTCAAACTAAAACAATTGTAGGGGTGATAGGAAGTTGGAACAAATTGTTCAACATGTCAAAAATTCATTCAAAGTATCCCAGTGCTGACAATAAAAAGTGGTCTCAAGGGGGCAGGGAGGAAAAAAAAAATTTGAACAATGCATCAAGTTTCACCTCTTCATCAGCTCTTGTGCCCATCACTGAAAATCACAAAAAAGGAGAAATGGTACCAATATTAAGGTCAAAGGAAGTTCCATAGCCATAGATAAGGGGCAATTAAATTCTCAAACTTGTAAAAATTTGCCTGAAAGAAACAAAACAAGGCTAAAAGTATATGTAAGTTTGAACTGCCTGAAATTCAGCCATCTTCTCATTTAATTTCTTTTTCAAAGCACTATAAAAGATGAAAGTGGGCAAAGTAAGATTTGATTGAGTTGGCATATACAGTTCTAACTTGTACCACCAAGATGGGCTATTAACTACATTGACCAATAAGAATGATTTAATCTACATAGTAATTCAATACCAGTCACCAAGAGAAATTCCCGTGCAAACATGGTAAATTCAATACTAGTGTGCCTTGAAGTAAATTGTGAGGAAGTAAAGAGATGCGAAGAAGAGAGAGAAGAGAAGCTTACCAATTCTAAAGTGTTCCTGGGGATATACTCCTGAGGCGGCCATGAATTCTTCCACAAATTTGAATTCATGCAAGTGATTTAGAACCCTAAACTTACAGTAGAGGGCATGGCAGTTGAGCCCATTGTAGGTGCTCTTTCTTTTGGCTGCTCAGGCCTGCCTGACACGTAAAGACCATTGCTAAGCTGATGAGATGGGAATCTGGAAGTCATCAAGCTTCTCTCGCGGTCGTAGAATAGATATACGAGATGACGGATATCTAAGAGATGAGATATTCAAAGTCCTACTGAGAGAGAGAAACAGAGGGATAGTCAAGTACTGTTCTTAATTATAATTCATAAACTAGCATGAACAATTGAGCTAACTATCAATTGTGAAATGATAACTTTTGAGAAACGACCAAATCAGCCACACCAGCATATAGCAAAGATCAAATACCGAACTCTTTATACTATCTCAGATTTCAAACTTAACCAAAGTATTAGCAGTTTCTGAACATATACTGTATATTAGGCATGGACTCAGAGATCACTTCAAAAGAACTTTTCTTTTTAGGAGGCACAAATGTATCTACTAAAATGTAATTTAAATTCCAATATTGCAATGGTAGAAACCTATGAAACTTGACAAAATTACCTAAATGAACAAAAGACTACCAAGGAAAATAATACCAACTCCATTAGTTCCTAAGATTCAATCAGAAATCTATCACCCAAGACTTAATTTTCATCAAAGGAAGATCTGAAGCAAGAAGATCAGTGATTCTAGGATATGTGTCTCCTCATGGATCTCAGGAAAATTCACAGGCAGAAAAAATAAAAGCTCTCAAAAATCCCAACAGGTCTCCGTTTGTCCTTTTTTCCAGCTCTCCCAAAACCCACATTCAATAGTCACTCTTTCCTTCACACATTTCGCTAATCCACCGACCAGAGTGTAAAAAAGAACTAAATCTATGACGTGTAATAGATAATACAGGAAAAACCAGACAACCCTCCACACTAAGCAAGGTACATTAAAGACAAAAACATAAAAAACCAATCATTGACATCCAAAATCAGAGAAATAAGCATACCCATATCACCATTTAAAGGTAAAATTCCTGGAAGTTCAACAACTACCAAGTATTAACTGTGACTTTTTACAGTCAATATTTTAGAAGTGTAATTAAGGTGAAAATAATCGTGTAAAAAAATTAATGTGAAAATAACTAGCTTAAAACAATAGCAGGTTGTAAATTAATGCTTCCTCCCGTACAGTAATCAACCAAAGTTACTACACTGTTGATTAAAGATTCAAAATATATTGCAAGACTAGTACATAGCAGAAACTCAGAAAATTATTCCAAAAAGAATAATTATCCTTTATGGCTCCTTGTTTTCCATGGACATCTGATTTGAACAAATGGGGTACCAAGATAATTAGATAATGCATGAGTAACACATGTAAGACATTTACCAAACACTGGGGGAGAGATTCCATATCAACTAGCTGCATAGTTGCTTCCTTGCTCTCTTCTTTCAACCTATCCAGCGATTCAAATCTTGCATTCCCAACTTCCACTCTTAAAGTGGGATACTGCTTTAATTCCTACACACCACAGGGAAAACATCCCATTAAAAATAATAGATTAAACAAATTTAGGATATAATGAATAACTAATAGCTATCCTCTTAGGTAAATTCAGTATATTCAAGAACATACCATGGTCGCATTGAAAGACTTCTGAGCCAGCTCCTTCAATAAGGCATGAACCTGAAATCACGAGGAAAGAATATCAAGCAAAATGATTTGAAGCACACATAGTGCATTTTATGATGTTATTCTAGCAGCAGCAGTAACCCTGAGTCTGAGACAATGATCAACATAAACATATATGGCTGCTGTTGAAACCAAAAAACATTCACAAATCCAATTCGATGAGGGGGCAGCTGTTGAGATAAAAAAAAAAAAAAATTGGTGCTACATATATGGCTGCTGTAAATTTCCTTCATATGCGAAAAAAAAAAATCAAGAATCTTTGTAATTAAGGCATGATTCAAAGAATGAATCAAAGCCTTCATGCCGCACCTTTATTCTGAAAAGAGACAAAAAATGCAATTGAATCACAGCTTGAAACAGTGGTCAAAAGTGATGTAGTGAACAAGAAGACAAAGGACCATGTTTAATTATTCAAGTATGCAAACACAAAGAATGGTGGAAAAATTTGTTAACACAAAGCACTCAGTGGTGGATGTGTGCTTTCTTCGGTGGTGGCAATCAAAGTAATATAAATATGGCATGATAATTAATTGATCTTTTGAAGTGGATGACAACAACAAAAGCAATGTCCAGCAATATTAATTTTTTTTGCAAGTTGGTTTTGGTGCAAAGAAATATAATGCTATGTGCCCATCTCCCAATGGAGGAGGAAGGAAAAAAACTACAGTAGAGGAGAGGACGCACAGAGCAGAAACAAAGAGAAGAAGATATGAGGCATTTTCACAAACACCTGGTGGGAAAAACAAAAATGCAAGCAACCCTCAGACCATAAATTTAGCTTAAGCAGATTTGGAATCCTCTTTCACTGCTGCAAAAATGCATTGAAACAAATCAAATAACAAAAACCAATCGGACCCTGATTCCCTAAATCCCTAAACCCAAATGTGAAAGAGAGCAAAGCAGTGAGAGAGTACCAATTGGGGAAGTGGGGCTTCTCTGTAGATGGCTTTGAGTCTGGCGAGGGGTGAGTGAGTACTGACCTACATCTTAAAAGGTGCAGATGAACAGAGGAAGTGGCGATAAAAGCACAGCTAATACAATCATCAAACGAGAGCATATTCTCTGCAATCATGCAAATCACCAGAATCACATAAAGCATCAGCTCCCAACAAGCAGTCATACACCTGAATCAAATATTCATCAACTCAATTCATCATTCAATTCAACCATAAACCACGCAAACTGCTCAACACAATAACCATGCAAATCAGAGTTCACCCAAAATGAAGTAAATAATCAACAAGAAGCATGCAATGTGTTTTTCCTTGGAAAATAGGAATTGGAACGAATACCAAATATTTTGAATGTTGAGGTGACAAAACAAAGAAAATTGGCTGGTAAAGCCCGACCCACCGTAATTTTAAGCACCATTCCCCGGTCCCTGATTTCCCACAAATGACAGCCCCGGTCCACCCAGAGGATGATGCCCCAGCGGAGGTTGGCCACCCAAAAACCCCCCATACCCAAAACAATCTATGAATGACATTTTCAATACCTGTCAAAGAACTAAATGAAGCAATCTAATTTCAGATTTATCAATTATCAGTCCTAACAACAATGTGACCTTATCGGACATCAATATACTTGAAATACTTTGATGCAAGCAAGTCTACCAAGAAATTCGGCTATGTTGTAGAGTACACCTAGTGATAACAACAGAATTATCATAAAGATCTCTTCAAATAGCAATAGAGGAAAATCAAAGCCTGGTCAAGTCTATAGAGAAAACCATAACTTACAATGTTACTAAGAAACCTAAGGACTATAGCAGAGTGAAACCTTCTTCCATTTCCCAACTTCAAAAACTCCATCAATGTATCCAACACCACCTCCTAACAACATTATCAAATTTCAAATTAGAAGCAGTAAAGATATCTATAATTATCTGAATGGCTGTAAATTTAAAAAAAAAAAAACCTTGAGAGTTTCATCGGATTCCGGCAAAAGAAGGAGCTGGATGAGGGACTCGACGAGCTCGTCAAACTTGGACCAGAGCCAAGTGCTGTATATGAACTCGGGGTCGTCATCCTGGGAGTGATTGGGCTTGGAAGAAGAGGAAGGGAGGTCAGGCAAGACGGGAGTGAAGAAGGCTTGGATGGAGAGGAGAGATTTGACGACGTACTAAGGCGGTGAGGTTAGGGTGACGTAGGAGAGGAGCTTGGGGAGGTTGTTGATGTGGGTTCTGGAGCTTCCGAGCTTGGTGGTTTTCTGCTTCTGCTTTTGCTTCTTCGGGAGAATGGAGGCCACAAATTTAGCTTCGGTAGATTTGGAATCCTCTTTAACTGCTGCAAAAATGCATTGAAACAAATCAAATAACGAAAACCAATCAGACCCCGATTCCCTAAATCCCTAAACCCAAATGGGAAAGAGACCAAAGCAGTGACAGCGTACCGATTGGGGAAGTAGGGCTTCCCTGTAGATGGCTTTGAGTCTGGCGAGAGGGATGAGAGCAGAGTCGGTGTTGGCTTCAGCGTAGAGCTGTTGCTTCCAGTCCCACACTCCCACATGGTCTGCTAGGTGGCCTTGTTCGATTTGATGAGGGAGTCCTTCTCCGCCTCTAGAGCTTCGATTTTGTTTTTGCTGCTTCACTGACCTTGCGCTCAGAGCGATGGGGACCCCGCATGGGTAATAAGTTGGAGAGAGCGAGTTAGGGATTTGATGGTTGACGAAATTTTGGGGTTAAGAGCTGAGGGGTTGATGATTAGGGATCGGGGATGCAGGTTTCAATGGAGAGATGATGAAATCCACTGGACGCTTCGATTGGAAGCCCGATTTTCATTTGAGTCGGACACGGAGGTTGGTTGTGGATGAAGATGAAGGTACTTGTCTTTCGGGGAGAGAAGAAAAGTGATGAAGAAATAGTGCTTTGAGGTGATCTGTCTGGGTGTTGGAAATAAACAAAGTGGGAGACAAAAGTCACTAGCCCTAGCCAATTAAGTTGTCAAACGCACCGGTTGTTGGCTATTTTTATTTTGTATTCATGTATCAGACAACATAACTTTGCTATGTGTTGTCTGATTCCGCACAAATTAAATTTGAGTTGTGGCAGCAAAGAGGAAAGTTCCCGCTATGTGTAAGTAAAGTTCAATTTGGGAGCAAAGGAATGAGTGGCGTATGGAGATGCATCGAAACCTCTAATATATTTTCCTTGATCATACAACACAAAAACAAAAACTGTTGTGTGACAATTTGCAAACTACACTCATACAACAGATATAACTATTCTGTTGTACAATGAAGTACCAATTTGGAGCCAAATTTGGAGTCGATCTAGGAGGGAAATCTACCGCTATTTTTTTTTCATTCACACAACGAACTATTCTTATAACTGTTGTGCAATGATCTACTAGCTAAAAAGTTTAGAATTTTAACCACCTTATACAACGCAAGTTTTGTAAACGTGTTGTGTGATTCACTTTTCTTCATCACACAACACTTTTTTTTTTTTCGTTGTGCAAAAAGTGTTGTGTGTTAACGTTTTTGGTGTAGTGTCTCCAGAAATCCCAAATTCGCAGACTCCACAAAACCTCATACAATCCCAATTAAATGACAGCATTAGGGTCCTTAATCCAATTCAAGATAACCAAGATGGACTTGACGAAAATCCAGCTTACCGGACGAAGTGAATGACCTGGTGGTGCTCACGGCGGCGCTGGGTAGCTCATACGCGTTCGGTGGCCCTGGTCGGAGACAGAAGTCGGAGCCATGGGTTTTGGTGATTGGTGAGGCGCTGATCCTATTTCTGGGGGTGGTGTCGCTCAGGAGAGGTCGGAGGTGGTATCCCTGGTTTTGCAGATGCCCAGATCGCCAGCGAGGGTGCATACGGTGTTCTCCAGCTTCGGGTTAGCGACGAGGCTTTGGGGTGATGCTTAATAGCCTACCCCGAGCTCGTAGGCGGCGGCAGAGTGTTGGAATGATGGCCGAAAATTGACGAAGCTCGAGGAACAGTGGCGTCGCGGTCATGGGTCGGCGAGTGTAGAGGCTGCCGGCGATGCATGTCGGTGCTAAGGCTCGGGTTGGGTCGGATTTGGATGAAGGTTCGATTGGTGGTGGCGGTGACATGAGGTGGTGGCCAGAAATGATGTTTTCCGGTGAAGGCAGAGGGAAGAAGAAGAGAGAGTGAGGTCGGGGGAGAAAGAGAGAGATGCGGCCGAGAGAGGAGAGAGGGAGAGAATGGGAATCTAGGGTTTTTCCCTTGCCAACTTTCTATTTATACTTGCGTGTGTGAAATATCCATTTTGCCCTTGTGACAAATTACGAAACTCTTCTTGCTAATTGCTTTCGGTTTTGGGTTCGTAACTTTTCTTTTACTCATTTTTCATCGAAAACTTCTTAAATTACTTCTCGATTTCGCCCTAGGCCCAAAACTCGATTTTGTAAAAACTCAAAATCCAAACATTGTTACAACTTAACTTATCGTCTTCGAAAATTCAACAAACTGTTGCCTCACTAAACTTTTGTAACCTTCTGGGCCCAAAACGAAGGACTCTGGCCCAAGCTTAATTTATAAGGCCCAATAGGTGGTCTCGACACCAAAACAATTTCCAAAATCGATTTCTTCACTTAAATCACCTTGCGAAAATCTTATTAGCGAAAAATTACATTCTAAAAATTAAACAAAATTTTCGGGGGCTCACAGAATGAGTTGCATGTGCTTTCATTGATAATAGGGGTCTCTTTATATAGAGGATTACAACAAGAGAATATGAGTTTTACAAGGAAACTGAATCATACAATGAATAAGATATCTCTGAAATATCTGTAAGACTAACCCTATTACAACTTGGACAAGTCACTAGAGTTTGGGCCAGACACATAAATTAGATGTCCTTAAACACTCCTCATTGTGTCGCCCAAACGTGGTGCCCCTCTCGTTGCCAAGTCAAAAATCTTGCCAAGTAACAAAAACCCAGTAGGACAAAAATAACCTTGGTCGATGGAGAAAAAGAGTACAACACACCCTTCACGATTCGAGACCAAAGATGTAGACATCTCCCCCTGATGACTACTCTAATGGAAGTTCGGATAACTTCCATAAATGATGCTACCAATGTGTTTCTCGAATGAGGAATTTGATACGCTCAAAGCAAGCATATAATTTAACCCTAGAAATATCATTAGTAGTATAAGCAAATAGGGATCGTTCTATTCCGGGGATTGAGGGTACACCTGTCAATGTAAGACAATTTAAACAATTAAAATAAAACAAAGTATAATATTTACACATATAAACACTATTCACGAATTTAGGGGGGTTTTTAGATTTTTGGTTTGTTTTTCGAAAATTAAAAGAATTAAAACTAAGTATAAACAAAAACACAAATACAAGGATGAAATGTAAGAAACAAAGATTAAAACCAAGTTCATGATTAAATTCGAATTAACCATACATTGTTCTTCCAAGTCATGTGAAAGGAGTTGATCATGTAAATTGTTAGAAAGCAAACAATTCCCATATTTTACTTTTCAATGCTAAATTAATCTAAGTGAAAGCACAAAGACTAATCCTATCAAACATGCATTCAAGCCCTAGAAAGCTAGTCAATCACACATGTTTAACGCAAGAAGTTCAAAGAAAGGCTATCAACTCAAGTGTACAACTTAGTATGGAAAAGTCCACCTAATTGCAATCCTCGTTAATTAAATTCGATTTTTGTACAAAACCTTTACTACTTTGATTCAAGTTTACACAAAACGAAAAGTCGATTTCATGTTCTTAAACCTAGCACCATTCATATCGAAACCCTAAGTGTTTGCAACCAGATAAGATTAAAATACAAAAGTTATCTATAACGCAAATCTAATTAAACAATCACACATAAGCAACTTTGGAATCACAAAGTATGAATCAAAATCTTCATTCAATCATAAAATTTCAGAATATAAATCTTGTTCAAACGTCAATGTTAACTAGAACAACATCCAACGAAATCAAACAAGGAGAATCAAAAGTGATTACAAGAAAGAAGGTTGAATTACACCGTGAATGGAGAGATGGATGAATGATTTGAATGATGAACTAATGAAACTTGAAAGCAAGCTTCAAAGTACACGGCTTCAAGGTGGAGTGGATGATGATGCTCACGGCCTAGTCTTGCTTCTTCCTTCCTTGCTTGAAAACGCCGAAAGTTGAACTAGAGAATGGAGAGAGCTTCCGCGCGTAGAGAGAATTTTCTGAATTGTGTAGTGGTCCCTTCTGCGCGTATATATAGGAGACGTCAAGTCTTGGCCTCCAAGCCGTGAATTTCTGATTTATTTTCCAAGGAATTAAATTAATAATTCCACATGCCTTCCACCAATGAGAATTTGCCAAGTAAGCCCTAGTGTGTCATCCAACCAATCATAAAACTCCAAGAAGATACCCTAATATATTCTTGCCGAAATTCCTTGAATATATTTCTGATTTTCTTCTTGATATTTCGGCCAAAACATGCTTAGGGTTTCTAGGAATGAATTCTTTCCATAAACTTCACCCTAGAAAATCTCTTGCATAATCTTTTATTCTTTCTCTGATTTTCACGCCACTTTGCCTCTCCTCCCTTTGGTTTTCACGGCAAAGCATCCCTAGGGTTAGGGTTTTGCGTCACAAACCCTAATGTCATGGGCTTTGATGGGCCTTGATCCATTTTGCCGAAAATCCATAGAGTTCTTGGGCCTCATTGCTTCATCTTCAAGCCTTCTCATTTTCCAACGCAAAACACATTGTTTTTCCATTTCTTTTTCATAGTTGTGTTGGAAACTTGCTAGGGAAGCCTTCCTCCATTTCGTAGGATTTCCTGGTTGGACTAGGAAAGCTTATTTCTTCATTTCTGCTCAAATGTGTGGGCCGTTTTCTCTCATATTCGTTCGTCTTCATGTTCGCAGGCTCCTCTTTCCATTCGTGCGTTCATTTCCACTTTTTAGCTCGGAGGTCCTGAAAATAGAAACTGTATTAAAAACAGAAACTTTCTAAAAATGAAAAATAGAAACTTACTAAAAATGAAAAATAGAAACTTTCCTAAACTGAAAATGGAAACTTGCCAGAAATGAGAAATGAAAACTACAAAAATGGAAACTTTCTATAATAAGGAACTTTCCCAATCAAAGAATGGAAACTTTCCAAAACAAGGATTTTTCAAGGAAATGGCGCAGAAAAATGTAGGAAAATGCATTTAAAATGTCGCATTAAAATGCTCCTATCAGAATTAGGCAATCACTTAGTGAATAAGTCTGCCACACTGTCCTCAGATCGAACCTAGTTCGCTTTGATCTTGAGGAGAGTCTGTTGTTGCTAATTATGCTTGGTGTTGTCGCTTTTGATGTAACCTTGCTTCATTTATTCAAAACAAGCAGCATTATCCTCATAAATGCTCGTAGGCTCATCTATTGTAGACTTCAAACCACAATTGCTTCGAACATGCGTAATTATGGATCCAATCCAAATACATTCAAGAACCACTTCGTGAAGAGCAATAATCTCTGCATGGTTCGAGGATATAGTGACAATGGTCTGTTCAGTAGACCTCCAAGATACCGCAATCTTACCCATGGTGAACACTTAACCAGTTTGGGAATGACCTTTGTGTGGGTCAAAAAGATACCCAACATCAGCAAAACCTTCCAAAACACATGTCGTTTTGAGATGGGGATAGAGGACGCAGGCCAGTGTTGGCGGCGTTCCTGATGTGTGATGGGTCCGAATCCATCGTCTCTCTGTATGGATAGAACAAGCCCATGTCAATTGTACGTACATCTCAAGTACTGAAAGATATCTTTTACACCAATCCAATGGCGTCCTGTTGGCGCAAAACTATATCTAGCTAACAAGTTCACGGTAAATGAGATGTTCGGTCATGTGCATTGAGCTAAGTACAATAATGTGCCTCTAGCACATTTTCGTCATCATCCTTTGGACAAAGAGGATCCTTTTCAAGATCAAGACTACGGACGATCATGGAAGTGCTTGAAGGCTTGACCTTGTCAAAACGCCTAAGCATCTATCAACACGATGCTCAAGTTTCAAACTGAGACATAATCGTGTTCTCCCAAAATCTTTCATCTCAAAATCGGATTTCAAGTGTTCAGCAGTTTCTCTTAACTCTTTAAGGGCTTCCAATGAAGATCATGTCCAACATAAATCGCCATAGAATCCGAAACATGTTATGGAAACACGTGGGCATATCCCTTCCCAATCTTATTGTAAATGCGCTCTGTGGTCTAGAGCCACTTGGCATGGGTAAATGAAGTTCATCATGAACCTTCATGTATATTCCGTATCTAGATCCCCATAGAGATATGTAGTGACCACATTCGTAAGCTATATGTTTAGTTATTCGGAAACTACCAAACTGACAGGGTAGTGGGGTGCAATGACATCCATTACGAGAGAATATGTCTCATCGTAGTCGATTCCAGGGCATTTTGTGAGAAGCCTTACGCCATAAGGCGAGATTACCATATTTTTTTCTCATCAAGCTTTCTAACGAAGACCCATTAATCAATATGTTTTATGTTAGGAGGTGTTGGCATCACTGGCTCGAAAACCTTTCTCTTCGTTAGAGAATCCAACTTAACGTGGATCGTATCTTTTCATTTAGGCCAAATTTCTCTACATTGGCATCCATTCATCAACGGAGTGTGGTTCGATATCATCGGACTCAATGAACTCATGCGCAATGAAATGCGCGAATACATCATCAATCATGATGGAGTTTCTATCCCACGTCCCATGTACACCAGTGTAATTTTCATAGAGCTCTATATTCTCAGGAATAGGTTTCTGATGTTGAGGCGTCCCTCAACGATAAACATAATCTGGAAGATTCTCATGAGATGGATTTTGAGTGTCGATGATCAAAGGATTGAATTGTGTCAAAGTATCATTTGAACCCACGGGCCTCCCACGCATCCTAACCAGGGCCATGGCCTATAACGCCAGAGTGGCACTCCCTATGGCGTTGGCGCCATGCCTACCTCCGTGTAGGGTGGTGATACATCTTCTCGTAGGGACTTCCATCACTACCAGAAAAGTTATCTTTTACGGCGCGAAATTTACGGCGTGCATATATTGTGCGCCGTAAAAGATAGTCTTTCACGGCGTGTTTCCATGTGCGCCGTAAATGACTTCCGTTTCTGGTCTTTTACTGCATGTTTTTAATGTGCGCTGTAAATGTTGCATTACATTTACGGCGTGTTTTTTTTTGCGCGCTGTAAAAGACTTAATCTCTGGTCTTTTACGGCATGTTTTGAATGTGTGTCGTAAATGTGATAAAATTTTAGGACCCGCTCAAATTTTTAGCCAAATTCTAATTTCCCTCTTTCATATAGAAACTGACGCCAAAAAATATAGATAAGGCTCTCCTCTCAAGCCTTAGCTCCGAGCTCAGGCCACCACTACAACCCTCTTCTACTCCTCTCTCTGAAACCCTAGAATCATGTACGGCGGCGGTGAGTACACTCAAACCCTACCAAAACCTACATTCTCTTAATTTCTCCGTCTCTCTATATCCCTGGAGTTTGACGGCTTGATGCCCTAAATCCAAAACGAGTCGTCCTCCGATGTCCCTTCTAGATCCCCATCACACTTTGCTGAATTCGAAATCCCCAGTTTTCTAGGGTTTCAATTTTCAATCTCAAGAGGAAAATGTTGAAGCGGAAGGCGTCACAGAAGAAGATGTTCTCCCCTATCATCTCCGGTGCGAGCCCTTCAAGGCCATCACCGACCACAATCCAAGCGGTCGTCATCAGGTCTGGGAGCCCAATCTCTAGTCCAAGGTTATGATTTATATATACTGCTGATCCTCTCCGTCGATTCGGTCTGGGTCCTTCAATTGATATTCACTCTGTTTGTTTTAGGTTGACCCAAATTTCAAAAGAGGCGGAGCAGACCACACTCACCACAGTAGTGATCCATTTGAGGCTACGTCACCGAGTAGGTTTTGTTTTTATTTGATTTGATTCATTGATTAATCAGTTTTAATTGATTTAATTAAGTGAATTCTATTTTCGATGTTTAGGCTTCGGCACAAACCTACAATCTCGATGCGAATCTCTGCCTTCTTCGTCTCTATCAGGTGAGTGGTATTGTTCTATTCTCTACCGATTTACAATTTAATTGTTTCCATGAACAATTGAGTAGTGCACTAGTTGTTTGTAACTCATTAGTGGTGGGATTTCTTCTGCAATTGTGCTGGGATTTCTCTTCTGCAATTGATTAGGGTGTTTTATTTTCTTCTCTTGGTGAATGATAACTCATTAGTGGTGTCTACTGGTCAATGATGGTAGAGGGGTGGGTGAAGCCCTTGATGAAACAGTGTGCATCAAGGGATTACAGAGAATGTGTATTTTACACTGAAATTTATTGACCTTTGCTTTTCAGAGTAGGAAAGGAATCAACTTCCGGTGGGAGAGAAGGAAAGGAATCAAATACAACAGATAAAGTGACTAGCGTTGGCCGGCCTTGGTTTCATGCAAATATAAATGTTTTAGTCCTAGACAGTGAAGGAGATGCTGAATATTTTACAGGTTATGACTCAGACAGTTGGGTGCAAGCCTCAAGCATACAAGCTAGAAATTCTCAGAGATATCAGTGGCATCATCAAACCATCAAGGTTAGAATTTACGAAAATGCGCTTGATAAAATCGGTTTTTTTTATTTGCTTGACAAGAGTTTATGGGTTGCATTTACTTACTGCCTTACTGGTCTCAATTTGTACAGGATGACTCTATTGCTTGGCCCTCCAGGCTGTGGGAAATCCACTTTATTACAGGCGCTTGCAGGGAAACCTAACCATTCTCTCAAGGTTAATCATTGCACTATTCTACTGTTTTAATAAACTAATAACAAAATTGAAAAGAAAAGCATTAATGTATACATCTGCTAGCATTACTTCTATAGTCTTTGCTGACTTCTAAATAAATGGGTTCATTTGATGATGTTAAGGTGATGAAATTGATTCAGTTCTCATTTTGTGCCTGATTCAATATATACTCTTAAGAGTCTAGATCGTAGAAGAGATGGAAGTCATTATATCCCAACCATTGGGAAATTCATGGCGTAAGTCTTTATTTCAGGTCAAGGAGCGGGTACCACTAGCAAGGACACAAAAAACATCGGCAAAGATCAAGCAAGGTCGCATGTTTCTTCAGATTGTACTCTCAAGTACATAATAGAACACCCATAACCTATATGTGAGTTCAGGTAAAAAGAAAACAATTGGGGCATTTATATTACCCGCTGCAAAGCGCGGGCTCTGTAACTAGTGACAGACTAGATTTCATTGCTCTGTTTCTGTTTGTTTTGGTTATGCAGGTAAAAGTTGGCATCAAACATAATATGAAGATATTTAAAAGGCCACAGCATGGATCACTGACCATTTATCTTTTGCAATCAACAAAGACAATTCTAATCTAGGATGCTCTCTGTTAATCTAGAATGTTTTACATTTTAGGACGGTGATGATAAATTGTTGGTTAAATTAAGTTGTTTTTATACAGTATTGTTGTCGGCATATTAATTTACATTTTGTAATGTGATATTGCAATTTGTTATCTCTATTTTCATCTCAATAAATTGTATAGATTTATATAGATTTTGAAATGGTATCCAAAATTTACAAGAAAAAAAAAAATCGGTGCAAATATTACATGCTGTAAATATATCCTACAACCACATTTACGGCGTGTTTCAGATATCAATTACGGCGTGCTTTTGACATCAATTACGGCGTGCTTTCTTATTTTGAAATGAAATAAAGAATCTCTAAAACTCTTTTACGGCGCTCATTGTTGTCTTTTACGGCGTGCTTTTGAGATCAATCACGGCGCGCTTTTGATATCAATTACGGCGCACATATTTGGTCATTTACGGCGCGCTTTGTATTTGAAAATTGAAATTAAGAATCTCTAAAACCCTTTTACGGCGCTCTTTTATGTCTTTCACGGCGTGCTTGTATGGTCTTTTACCGCGTTTCAGAAACACGCCGTAAAAGATTTTGGTCTTTTACGGCATGTCCATTTACGGCGCATTTTTGTGTGCCGTAAAATGTCTTTTACGGCGCTCTTTGCGGGCCGTAAAAGACCATTGTTCTGGTAGTGCATCCTTGCAGGCATGTTTGTAGCATATATGTGTGATCTCGTCACTTTAGCTGGGATTGAGATGAGACATAATGGGGATAGACCACAACAATTCCTGTCGTTCCTAGTGAACATTCGTGGTCTTATCTCCCCCTAACGATGGGAAGCATCAAAGTGATAATCCGCAAATCTAGCGGTAAGGAGATCGCCTAGCAAGGACATTAAGTGGCGGACAATTGTTGGAGTCTCAAATCCAACGCAGTTGCCCATTCGTTTCTAAGGACCCATCATTCTGTGCTGTGGCGGCGTAATTGGCACATGATACGCTTTGAGCAAGCGCATAATTTAACCCTGAAAAGATCATTAGTAGTATAAGCAAATAGGGATCGTTCTATTCCGGGGATTGAGGGTACACCTGTCATTGTCAAACAATTAAACAATTAAAATGAAAACAAAGTATAATATTCACACATATATACACTATTTACGAAAAGGGGGTTATTTTTTATTTTTGGTTTTCGAAAAAAAATAAACTAAGTTAAGAAAACAAATAAAACACAAAAACATAAAAACACGAATGGAATGAGAGAACAAAGATCAAATCCAAAACGATGATTAAAATCGATTCAATTTCTAACATTGTTCATCAAAGTCATGCAAAAGGAGTTGATCATGTAAATCGTTAGAAAGCAAACAATTCCCATATTTTACTTTTCAATGCTAATTAATCTAAGTGAAAGCACAAAGACTAATCCTATCAAACATGCATTCAAGCCCTAGAAAACTAGTCAATCATCACATGTTCAACGCAATAAGCACCTAGAAAGGCTATCAACTCAAGTGTGCAACTTAGTATGAAAAAGTCCACCTAATTGCAATTCTCTTTGATTAAATCCGATTTTTGCACAAAACCTTTACTACTTTTCGATTTAAGTACACAAAACCAAAAAGTTGATTCATGTTCTTAAATTCATAGCACCACTCATACATAAACCCTAAAAGTTTCGAACCATTTAGAATTAACATACAAGAGTTATCAATTAAACAAATTTAATCAAACAATCACACATAAGCAACTTTGAATCGCAATAAAAGAATCTGAAAATTCCTCAATTAATCATAAAATTTCAGAATTAATTATTTGTTCAAACACATATGTCAACTAGAACAAAACCAACAAAATTCAAAGCAAAGGTTACAAAGGAGAATCAGATTACACCGTGGATGAAGATGAGATGGATGATTCACGTTGTGGTTTCTTGAAACTCGAAAGCAAGCTTCAAGGATGGATATGGATGGAAGTGCTCACGGCTTCTCTTCTTCTTCCTTGGGCCTTGCTTGAACCCGTGGAGATGACTAGAAGATGGAGAGTCTCACGGCTATGCTAGAGTATTTTCTGAAATTTTCAAGTTTTAAACGCAAAGGAGAGGACCCCCAGACGTCTTCATTGAGAGAGTATATATAGGGAATGAATTCCTTGCTCTCCAAGCCGTGCACATCTCTATAAGTTCTCACGGCAACAATGATAACTCCACATAATTTTCCTCCAATGCTTGCTTGCCACATAAGCCCTATGATGTGTTCCAACCAATCACAAAATTCTCTTTTAATTCCCTAATATCTTGGCCGAAATTCCCTTGATAATATTCTGATTTTTCTCTTTGAATTCGGCCAAACTACCTTTAGGGATTTTAGGAATGTCTAGATACATCTTTTAGCACTTTTCTTGGTCTCCACACTTTTGCTTTCCTTAAAACTCTCCTCTCTTGCCGTCCAAAGCTAGGGTTTCACGTTGCTTTCTCTTTTCTCTCTTCATTCTTCACGGAAAAACCTTCTAGGGTAAGTCTCCAAGTATATTTCTTTCCATAAAAATAGCCCTAGAAAATCTCACCCGAAATCTTCTAGGTTCTTCTTGATTCTCACGCCTCTTCCCTTATTTATCTCTTGATATTTCACGGCAAAGGCTTCCTAGGGTTTCATCCATTGCGTCACAACCCTAATTCCATGGGCTTTGTGGGCTTTTGATCCATTTTGCCGAAAATCCAATAAGTCTTGAGAGTTCTTGGGCCTTGTTGCTTCTCATTCAAGCCTTGTCACCTTCCAACGTCATAACACTTCATTTTTCTATTTCTTTTTCATGGTAACGTTGGAAACTTCATTGGTAAGCTTTCCTCCTTTTCGCAGGGTTTCCTGGTTGAAGTAGGAGAACTTCTTTTCTTCATTTCTGCTCATTTCTGTGGTCCATTGTTTCTCATTTTTGCTCCCCTTGATGTTCGCAAGCTCCTCTTTCCATCTATGAGTTCATTTCCACTTTTTAGCTCGGAGGTCCTGAAAATAGAAACTAATAAGAAAAATAGAAACTTTCCTAAAATGAAAAATGGCAACTTTCCTAAACTGAAAATGGGAAACTTTCTAAAAATGAAAAATAGAAACTACCGAAAATGGAAACTTACTAAAAATGATAAATAGAAACTACAAAAATAGAAACTTTCTACAAATAGGAACTTTCCCAATCAAAGAATGGAAACTTTCCTAATCAGGGTTTTAATAAGGAAATAACGCAAGAAATGTAGGAAAAGGCAAGTAAAACGTCGCATTAAAATGCTCCTATCAACACATAAATGGCACACTGAAACTAGCTGTAACGCAGAGGTAGATTGAGTGGCGGTGGGTCGTAGACGAATTAACATAGCTGCATGCGATATTGCATCACCTCAAGCGGATATAAGGATATTGGTGAGCATTACCAATTTCCAGGCTAGTATCGTAGTCGTTTTCGCGAGACCATTTGGGTGTGTTCATGGGAATATGATGTCCAACATCAGTCCCAATGCAATAACCATCGAAAGTCTTCGATGTAAACTCTCTAGCATTGTCAAGTTCAATTGACTGAATATGATGATTCGGGGAGTGAGCCCGTTGTCATATGATATTGACACGCTCAAAGCAAACGCATAATTTAACCCTGAAATATCGTTAGTAGTATAAGCAAATAGGGATCGTTCTATTCCGGGGATTGAGGGTACACCTGTCATTGTCAACCAATTAAACAATTAAAATTAAAACAAAGTATAATATTCACAAAGATATTCACAAGTATAAACAATTATTTACGAAAAAGGGGGGATTTAGGTTTTGGTTTTCGAAAATTAACTAAGTTAAGAAAACAAATAAAACACAAAAACATAATTACACGAATGGAATGAGAGAACAAAGATTAAAACCAAGTTCATGATTAAATTCGAATTAACCCTACATTGTTCTTCCAAGTCATGTGAAAGGAGTTGATCATGTGAAACGTTAGAAAGCAAACAATTCCCATATTTTACTTTTCAATGCTAAATTAATCTAAGTGAAAGCACAAAGACTAATCCTATCAAACATGCATTCAAGCCCTAGAAAGCTAGTCAATCACACATATTCAACGCAAGAAGTTCAAAGAAAGGCTATCAACTCAAGTGTACAACTTAGTATGAAAAAGTCCACCTAATTGCAATCCTCGTTAATTAAATTCGATTTTTGTACAAAACCTTTACTATTTTGATTCAAGTTTACACAAAACGAAAAGTCTATTTCATGTTCTTAAACCTAGCACCATTCATATCGAAACCCTAAGTGTTTGCAACCACATAAGATTAAAATACAAAAGTTATCTATAACGCAAATTTAATTAAACAATCACACATAAGCAACTTTGGAATCACAAAGTATGAATCAAAATCTTCATTCAATCATAAAATTTCAGAATATAAATCTTGTTCAAACATCAATGTTAACTAGATCAACATCCAACGAAATCAAACAAGGAGAATCAAAAGTGATTACAAGAAAGAAGGTTGAATTACACCGTGAATGGAGAGATGGATGAATGATTCGAATGATGAACTAATGAAACTTGAAAGCAAGCTTCAAAGTGCACGGCTTCAAGGTGGAATGGATGATGATGCTCACGGCCTAGTCTTGCTTCTTCCTTCCTTGCTTGAAAACGCCAAAAGTTGAACTAGAGAATGGAGAGAGCTTCCGCGCGTAGAGAGAATTTTCTGAATTGTGTAGTGGTAGTTGAGACGTCTAGGGTAGAGAGTATATATAGGGAACGGCCAAACTTGGTCTCCAAGCCGTGAATTTCTGATTTATTTTTCAAGGAATTAAATTAATAATTCCACATAGCTTCCACCAATGAGAAATTGCCAAGTAAGCCCTAGTGTGTCATCCAACCAATCATAAAACTCCAAGAAGATACCCTAATATATTCTTGCCGAAATTCCTTGAATATTTTCTGATTTTCTTCTTGATATTTCGGCCAAAACATGCTTAGGGTTTCTAGGAATGATTTCTTTCCATAAACTTCACCCTAGAAAATCTCTTGTGTAATCTTTTATTCTTCTTTTGATTTTCACGCCACCTTGCCTCTCTCCCTTTTGATTTTCACGGCAAAGCATCCCTAGGGTTAGGGTTTTGCGTCACAAACCCTAATGTCATGGGCTTTGATGGGCCTTGATCCATTTTGCCGAAAATCCATAGAGTTCTTGGGCCTCGTTGCTTCATCTTCAAGCCTTCTCATTTTCCAACGCAAAACACATTATTTTTCCATTTCTTTTTCATAGTTGCGTTGGAAACTTGCTAGGGAAGCCTTCCTCCATTTCGTAGGATATCCTGGTTGGACTAGGAAAGCTTATTTCTTCATTTCTGCTCAAATGTGTGGGCCGTTTTCTCTCATATTCGTTCGTCTTGATGTTCGCAGGTTCCTCTTTCCATTCGTGCGTTCATTTCCACTTTTTAGCTCGGAGGTCCTGAAAATAGAAACTATCAATAAAAATAGAAACTTTCCTAAAATGAAAAATGGCAACTTTCCTAAACTGAAAATGGGAAACTTTCTAAAAATGAAAAATAGAAACTACCGAAAATGGAAACTTACTACAAATAATAAATAGAAACTACAAAAATAGAAACTTTCTACAAATAGGAGCTTTCCCAATCAAAGAATGGAAACTTTCCTAAACAGAGTTTTATTAAGGAAATAACGTAAGAAGTGTAAGGAAATGCAGTTAAAACGTCGCATTCGCAGGCTCCTCTTTCCATTCGTGCGTTCATTTCCACTTTTTAGCTCGGAGGTCCTGAAAATAGAAACTATCAATAAAAATAGAAACTTTCCTAAACTGAAAATGGGAAACTTTCTAAAAATGAAAAATAGAAACTACCGAAAATGGAAACTTACTACAAATAATAAATAGAAACTACAAAAATAGAAACTTTCTACAAATAGGAACTTTCCCAATCAAAGAATGGAAACTTTCCTAAACAGAGTTTTATTAAGGAAATAACGCAAGAAGTGTAAGGAAATGCAGTTAAAACGTCTCATTAAAATGCTCCTATCAGATATGTGCTAGGAGTGTAGCATAAGCAGCATTACAAGTGGACAGTGGCACAACACGTGACCAGCGTGTTTGCGTGTCAACCAACATCATGAAATATTTAAACGTCCGCAAGTTGGTTGAACCAGTCCACAGAATCCCCATGGATTCTATGTAAGAACAGAATGAGAATGTTCATATCATTTGCATAGGACGGTATCAGTCCTAATTTCTCTAATGAACTGGCTTTGTAAAACAAGCAAGAGACCTTAGAAGCAACCAATGAGAATTTTGGTTGGGCATGAGTTGGTGATTGCAGCATCACCTGGGGTGCCATCACCATGACGGACGCCATCCATGGCGTCATGGATATTGACTGTGCTAGCCCTAGGCTAGTGTTGGAAGGTGGCGACGCTAGAGGCAGAGGCGGTGGTCACACTTAGTCCAGGAATCAACTTTTTATTCATGCTTCGTTTCGCTCGAGAGAATGGATGTCCGTGTGAAGTCTTTAGCAGACGGATCATAATATCATGACTAGGATGACCTATCCTGTCGTGACAAAGGCAATAAGTGTCTAAATCCAAGATATCTTCTTTCATAACTTTATTGAATTTAATAGCTCGAATAGTGACATAGAGTCCACTAGAGAGACACATAAACTTCTCTAAGATGCAATCATTAGAGGAATTGCAAAGGAACTCATTTTTCGTTCTCTACATGCGTTTCTGCATGGAATCCGTTGGCTATTCATAGGTGCGATTTTTCCTAGGAGCGTAGAGAGTTTCTGTGACAGTATTATATCAAGGTGCCATTTGGCATGGGAAAATTGGGCTATTCCATGTCCTTGAATTAATACTGATGGCCCAGCCATCGTAGTCACAAAGTAATATGCTCAGAATCAAAATGGAGTCATAATGAAAAGAACTCGAAAATTTATTCATAAGCCAACGGAGTACATCATTATCTCTTAACCATTAGGACAATCTAATCCAAATGCTAGCTAATGCAAAACAAAGGTAGTTGTTTGACTTCTTTCGGTAACTCCAAAATAAATATGACCAGGTGAGTAGAGAGATGTCGGTGGAGCAAAGCTCGCTTAAGTACCACTTATCTCAAAACCTTCCTAGACATTATACTCATTTTGGATGAGCCTATGTGAAGAAAAACTAAACCAATGACATTTACTATAAAGTATATGGCAATTGCCTATTACATCTCTCGGAAAAATAAAGACTTAAACAGAATTGGTGATCTATTGATCCCAGCCAGATTTGAAGTCTTCAACCCTTCACTCTACTTCTTGATCTTCTTGTTCCACAAGCTTCTCTTGCTTCACAATATGCTTTGTAGGCGGTGACAATTTCTTCACGAGCTCTACAAATGTGTGCCCAATGATCGGACACTCCACATCAGGAACATACATCTTTGTGCTCAGACTCCATTGATTGAGGCGCTTTGAAAGCATCATTTGGATGGTTCTTAGTATTGGTGGTGCCACCAACATGGCCAGAGGCATTGCCTCTCTCTCTCTCTTTCCACGTTGACCTCTTCGGTCCCGTGTCCTCCTATTTTGGCGATTACCTTCCTTAGCAGAGCAATTATATAGACCAAAACGTCCAGAAGTATCCTCAATTACATGGCACGTGCATGTTTGAATCTCATCTATCAATAATCAATTAAGAGTGCTGTAAGTGGCTATAGGTTTATGCATATGGAACACATAAATAAGCGACACGTGTATTGTAGTTATGCACCATCAGAGAATATTATGTACAGAAGTAAGCATGATAGACGTGGTCTCATGTAGTCCGCACACGTAAGCATATATTGCTTGACTCTTATTATGATTATTCTATAAGTCAATATAGAGGCTGAACGAGTAATTGATAACTATTGGTTTTTGAAAACTTATCTCGTTGTCAGCTTGGCTGAGATTCTTTGAAGAGCTGTCTAATAGTTCGAGGACGAATGCCCAGATGGGTGTCAAGGCTAGCCAAATCAAGATCCTTCTTCTGTTTTTGGTCGAGTCATGATAGCTGGGTTTGCTGCAAAAGTGTAAATGAATGCAATGCAGTGACCAGAGCACAGCGGGAAAGCTCAGCGGGGGTCGCCCGGAGTAGAATCTCGGCGGGGGTCGTCCGGAGTTGAAGCTCAGCGGAGGATCGTCCGGAGTCATTCCCAAACTGTGGGGACGTGTGGCGGAGGGAGCCTTGCTCGGCGGAAGATATGGCCGGCGGAGCGGAGGTGCCAGAACTAATGGGCGGTGCATCAAGATTGCCTTGAGGTTGTGTTCCGCGGTGCTGTGTCCGACGGAGGTGGAACTGCCCAGCAGTGGATGCCTTGGTTGGCGGTGAAGCTATCCGGCAGAGCGGAGCGGAGCTTGGTGCTCGGCGGAGTTGGCTAGCGGAGATGCTTTAGCTAGCTGAGGTGGCCAGCGGAGGCAGGATTGGCTAGCGGAACGGGGCATTTGACCGGCGGTGCGAAGAATTTGACCGAGAGCAGAGCAGTCCACCGGTTGCAGGTTGGCGGAGCACTCTCCAGCTGAGCGGAGCTATTTTGCCAGTGGTGCTGGTGCTTGACGAAGAGGATGATTGTTGATCGTGGGTGCCCATATCAATTGTAGTTTGATGTTTTGTGGCCGGCGGTGAGGCTTGGCTTGCGGTGGCAGCGAAGCTAGCTGGTTTTACCAGTAAAGCTTTGGCGGTGCCTAGCGGAGTTTTACCCGCTGAAGAAGTGTGACGGAGCGGAGCCCTGTGCTCACCTGGAGCTCGACGGAGATTTGACGCTAGCTCAGCGGCGGATCGAAGTTCGGCTGAAGACTCGGAGCTCAGCGGAGCCACGCTCAGTGGTGGAGCAGCTCGGCGGGTGAGAAGTTCGGCGGAAGACTCGGAGCTCAGCAGAGACAACTAATGGGTTGTTCGGCGGAGTCGCTGTTGCTAGCGGTATTCTGCTAGCGGAGGCTATAGTGGGTTGACGCTAGCGTGCCGCTGGTGACGTGCCGCTGGTGCTGATGATGATCGAAGAATGATCATAGGTGGCCAAAGGAGATCTCTGGGTGTCCAGAGAGAATTGGCACCAAAATTATTATTATTATTTTTTTTTTTGCCAGCGTTGACCTTTTTTTGACCGCGGTTGACCAACCTTGAATGGTGTTGACTGGAGTTGGGCGTTGACCAAAGTTGACCAGCCCTAATTTGATGTTTACCGAAGTTCATGGTACGTGACGAAGCTTTTGTGTTGGCTTCCCACAGACGGCGCCAATGTTAACGTTAGTGACCGAGGGGTCTCTAGTTAGCTTCAGAGAGAGAGAGAGAGAGAGATAGTGACACGAGATGTATAGTGGTTCGTCTCCCGCCTTAGCGGGAAACTACGTCCACTTGAATGTTGCACTAGTGTGTTTGAGATTACAAAGTGTGTAATGGAGTGGATTCTAAGTGTGAGGAGGGGTCCCTTTTATAGGTAAGGGAACCCCTCTCAATTACATTTTCTTAAATGTGGGATGCAATCAACACTATTCTAGTGCATAAAGCCTAGTTGTGAGGGCATGTTGGCAAGGCCGGAAAGGTGGCTTCCCGGCGACGGATTTGCCACTTTCGGATATCGTAGCGTATCTTGAACATAGGGCTACAAGATGCAAGTAGCGGTTGGGCCTCACCATGGCTTGTGGGTGTCCCAAAGAGGGTGTTAATTATGCTTGGTGAGATAGCAAACTAGCCTTGCTAGTAGAGGTATCTACAGAGCGTAATCGCTTCCAAGAAATTAGGGATTTCTGAGCATAGTCGCTTTCAAGAAATCTAATTCCAAGAGGTATTAGATTAGATCGAAACAATGATGTAAGTGGTCGATCATAAATTCTCTACAAACTCTAAGTTTGGAGATCTCAACAAGCTCCAAGCTTGGAGTAGCACGAACCCCCACAGTTCAGCTTTTGATCTCCCTACGAAGAAGAAAGGGGGGGGGGGGGTAGAAGAAAGGAGGTTTCAAGTCCCCGAGAAAAAGAAAAGAAATTGAAAAAACTCAAAAACGGGAACTTTTAGTAAAACATACCTCTTAGGGTTAGAGTGCCTTTGATCATTGTTGTAGGATTGCAGAGGAGTTTCAGTCCTTGTTATGTGCAGGCGGACGAACTTGCAGGATTGCAGTGTGCTTTCGATCCTTGGTTGGGATTGCAGAGGCTGCTTCAATCCTGATTACGTGCATGTTCTTTTTCGATGTAGGGTTGCAGTCGAACTTCGATCCTAAGCTAGGATTGTAACTAGTTTGCAATCCTGGTCGCTGCAGATGGTGAAGCAGGTACTAGGTGGATGCGGTGCTGCAAGGGCAGGCGACTGAACATATGCATAGGCTCGTAGCGGTAGAGGCTTGTAGCAAGAATAGGCACACTGGCGCGTAGGGGAGGTGCAAGTCGAATGGCAGTGATCTTTATATAGAGGAATTGTACAAAGAAACATAATCGTACATTGATTGGAAATCTACTAAGATTCTCCGAGAATCTCTAATATAAACCATATTTCAACCAGAGCAAGTAATCTCGAGTTTGGGCCAGACATATATTCTGGATTTACTTAAATAATTTTCACATTCTAAAAAAAAAAAATAAAAAAATAAAACAAAACAAAAAGAAAAAATAAAGAAAGTCCGCAACAAATACGTAATAAGCCTAAAATGTTGTTTACCTCTGCCGGTGTCCCTAGCGTTCCATTTGGATCAGCTGGGCGGGCGTGTGTCCCGTGATTTTGTTTTTAATTTGTTGTTGTTTTTCTGTCAGCGGAAAAAATAAAAATAAAAAAGCCTAAAATGCTACTTACTAGACAAACAGATTAAGCCCAAAATGCCCCTTAAACCATCGCATTAGGATTTGGGCTATTTCTCTCTTTCTCTTCCTCTTCCTCTTCCGCCGCGGGCCTTGTCGGGGTGACACCATGTCCGTGAGCTCCAAAAATGGTAAGGCCATATGCGGTGAAGAGAAAGAAACGAAAGAGGAGGGAAGACAAGTATGACAGAGATGAAGAAGAACAAGAAGAAGAAGCAGAAGCAGAACAAGTAGCGATGGTTGAGAATAAAACAGACCGACCAAAATGGAACAGAGTCAACAGGCCAATTTGAACTTGACGACATTCCAATTGCCCCAACTAAACAGAAACCCAAGAGCGGACCTGGGTTATTTTTATCCTTGAGAAAGCTTCTTTGGAAATCGGCAAAGTTGGAAAGGTTCAATTCTGTTGCTATTTTTGTTTTTGTTTTGGATTTTTGGTTAAAGCAGTTGCTTAAACTAGTGTTTAGATTTTCCTTTTCATTATTCATTCGTCTTAAGTATTTGTTCTATGCTCAACAGACTGATCAACTCTTGAATACTGATGATCACGCAAATTTTTTGCCCGGAAGAAGGGCAAAAACCCTGCTCATTTTAGGCCTGATACTCTTCATCAGGTTAGCTGACTACTAGACTAGGGCTGTTGTTGCCTATTCATTGTATGAACTACATGTTCTTATATTCTTTTGTTAAGTTAATTTGAGCTACAGAAATGATTGATTTGAGCTGTACTATGAGATAAAGCACAAACTAGATTCAAGAAGCTTTTAGAACAGCCGTTTCTAGAATTCAGTTGGTATATTGCTCACCCGTATCTTTAGTTTCTATGTTACAATTGGTCATTCTTTTTGTGATATTCTGCTTATGGTTTTAGATAACACCAATTAATAAAGACGGGAGGCTACGATGTGTGTATGTGAAGATGGAGGATGATAAACTTATTGAGATTAAGCCATATGTTCGTATCCCAAGGACATTTAAGCAGTTCTCTGGTGTCACGCGTAAGTCCATTTTTTTCTCTTATCTTACACACTGCTTTATAACTTGTTTCTGTTCTTTACCTTTTCATGGTGGTTCTTTTAATCCTGACATTCACCTTGCAGTGCAGCTGCTACAAAAACTGAGTATATCTGCTGCTGGTAAGTGTGAAAAACTTATGCGTATGATCAAGAACCCTGTGACCCAGTATTGACCTGTTAACTCTCGTAAATTAGGTGAGTACACTGTACTTTATAAGCATTCATGTCACATCTATCATGGATAGTGAAGATGTATTTTTGCATTTCAGGACTCTTGTACAGTTCAGAAAATTAGTTAGCATTCAAAATTACCTTGCTGGTGCTGAAAGTAATACAGACCTGGTCTTTGTGGTATGCTTCGTACTAACGTGGTTTTATCTTTAAATATGATATAGTAAATATTGTAATTCTGTTATAATACTATATCTTCACTCTTCAGGTCAGTGCAAATGGCTCATGGTGAAGTTGAGACAGACTATACTGGTGATTTTGTATCAAGTAAGTTGATTTCCAATCGTTCTCTTTCCATGATTCTATTTACTACCAAAAAGTTAACAGACCTACTGTTGGGATTCAAAATCATCTGAGCGGCCATTTTGGTGAATGATTAATAAAAGTTTGATTAGTTTAGAAAGCTTGTGATAACATTAAGATTTAGATGCAACATAAATGGACCTAGACATTTTGGTATGCATTTCTTTATTGTGCATGTATTGAAATGGTCGGATGAGGTAATAATTTTTTTTTCTGCATAGAAGATGAAGTAATGATTTGAAATCAGGGATTACTCTGGTTAACTCTTCTATGTAAGATCTATTTATTGTTAATTGTTCAATCGAGCGTTTAAACTACAAAATATCAACCAAGTTTCTGGGATTCAAATTACTCATCCAAATGGGGTCATTTTGTCAAAATGTAGATGGTCAAGCAGGTAACCGGTAAATATCTTGGATTTATGTACTAGTGTCATGATGTTGGTCTCTGTGTTTTCGAGCCTTTATTTTTTGTTCTTTTAATTTTATTGAATTCTGGGATTGTTCTATGTAACATTTTTCGATTTATTCTTTTTTTTTTTTTTTGCAGTATGTAGTTATCCATTGAGCAGCTGCGTACTGTATCACAATGATTTGCCAGGCATTGGCGGGAAAGTGGAACATATTGTGATATGTAATACTGATTTTAGTGAAAATCAATGGTATCAATGTCTCTGTAATACTTTTATCGTAACAAAAAATATAAATAAAAATTCTAATAATGTAAATCTCATGTTTCTCGATAGGTTTTGTTTACATCGTATGGGGATCTTGTCTATTATTTGTTGAAATTTTGTTCGGGTGGCTGAAATGTGGATACGATATCAAATGACTTTGAACTGTAGGCCGATGCAGATAACATGGCCCTCCTCTTTCTAGTTTAGGGTTTAGGATACGAGATCATTGTCATTTCAACTTTTTAAAGGTTAAACACTCGTGGCACAGGTTTGGCTCATAAGGGGAATACTGGGTCCAAGTTCTTTGTATCTAGATTTAAGGCTATGTATATGTTCAAATTTAGGATTATTACAGCTCTAGCTTAAAAAGGAAAGGTGATTAGAATTTCAAAGGGGCTATTGGACCAAAAGTGAAACGGGGGAAGTGAAAGGATCTGAAATAGGTCTGGAAGCAACAGCATTAATACGGATTACAGGGCGAATTAAATAAGATGCGTGCACGTACGTTGAATAAAACCTTCAAGGTCAAGGTCAAGTTGAACAAGAACCGTAACCCCCTCATTTTTCCCGTTCGGCCTTTCAAATTAAGCTCGTGGATCCACGCCCCTAGCCCCCAACCAACCTAATGACCAAACCAAACCAAACACAACACCAATAGAAGAGCCCTCATTGGGTTTCTAGGCACAGCAACTTCTAGGACCCAAAAATAAAACGCTGCCTTGTTCAATATTCACCAGAGCCGTCTCAAACTCTTCGGAGGCCCTGTGCGAAAGTTTAAAATGCGGCCCTCCAAACTTCAGTTTTATATGAAATTTATACTTGAACAAACTCACATATAAAATCAGATAACCAACAATGTATGATCAATATCATTAGAAGAGCTCTTCCACATTATCTTCCCTCTCAGTGTGCTCTTCTGCCTCTTCATTAATGAAATCTTCACCCAAAGCTTCTGGTTCTCTAGTAATGAACCTATCAAGACTTCCCCTTAAAGATTGAACTAGCTCTGCATCTTTTTTCTTCTTTAAACGTTTTGCATGTCCGGATAAACCTTTTCTTTTAGGAGGCATGCTTCTAAATTTTAACACAAGTACACAACGATGCAACTTTCCGAGAAAATTCAAGCAAATCAATTTGCAATTTCGAACCTGATTCCTTGAAGACCAAAGACTCAGATAAGACTCTGAGTTTGCTCACTGCTCCTCCTCCAATTTTCCCAATTCCCAGAATGACAGAATCCCAGAAATTGATAGACAGCCACGACCTTTGCAATTTCGAAACCAAATCAAACCATTAGTAATACTATTACAATACTAAAGCAAACATTAATTTATTTGTAAATAACTAAATAACAAATCAAAGAATCATACCTAGTGGCTGAGTAATGAGGTACTGAGGTCGATGAGAACTGAGGAGGGGAGAGAGATAGAACACATGGGGCTTCTTCGATAATAACTGAGGAGGGGAGAGAGACAGAACACAGAAAAAGAAGGAAAGGATAAGTTTTGGTTGGATGGGCCTCTTTTTTATTATTTTAGTTTTTAATATTTATTTATTTAAAACAAAGCCATAAAAAATGAAAACTGGGCCCTCTCATTCTCTCAATCAAAAAAATGTGAACGCAGAAAGAAGAGTATGTTGGTCCTCTAGGGCCCTATTTTACATTCTTTACAGTTTTTAATACTTATTTTAATACACATAAAACCTTAAAAAAAAAATTGGGCCCTCTCAAATTTGAGGCCCTGTGCTGTTGCACTTGTTGCACATGTTGAGAGCCGGCTCTGATATTCACCACCCAGCAGAGAGCTGTTGCTGCATGCGAACGAAAACGAATTTACTTGGTAGCTAGCTAGTGTGTATTAAGTGTAGAATCTCTGTAAATCTGTATGTAATTAGGATTTTATTTAATTAGGATATCCTGTAATTATGGAAAGATTGTTTCCTATTAGAGTTAGACTACTCCTTTGTACTTGTATATATACCCTGACAGGACCCGCCCCGAATTTCACCCTGAAATCCGAGGTGGCCCTGCGGGGCCCACCTTAGAGATAACTCTACCGAGAACTGGTCGAGTCACCCCTAAAGAGGACTACCCAAAATAGTAACCCACAATAGATCAGAGCCAAACAAAGAAGCGCGGAAGCTATTCGTCAACTATGCCTCGATCCATGTACGCCCGACCTCAACTAATAGCGCCTGCAAACTGGGCATTAGAAACCGAAAGGCCCAGGGGAAAATAGACGAAAAACGTTAGCGTGAGTGGACAAAAATAAACAATTTAAAAGAAAAAGGATTTCATACTTTCCCTCATTTATTTCAATAAAAACCGATGCATGCAACAATTAGAAAAACACATTTAGCTTTAAATCCAAAAATTCCAAAACAATAAATCAACTAGCCTCGCTAGTCACGACATTCGAAAACTATATCGTAAAACCGAAATCTCGTTTCTCAAAAAGATAAGACCAGCCCCGCTGGCTACAGTGAAAATCGGACTAGCCCCGCTAGTCAAGCAACGATAAAATATGGGGAAGAAGTTTCACCATACGAAAGAAGGGAGCCTCCCAGGCTCGGGTCGGAGTGTCCCACACTCTGGAGCATCCCATGCTCTGCTCTTACTCACCCACAAACACATAGTAAGCAGGGAGGAGTACTAATAGGCTAGCTAGCAATAAATATGACGACCCAGGTATGGCGGGTAAAAACTAATAAAATCCAATAAATCCTTAAGGCTTCCCCATGTCCCACGAATAAAGAAAACACGGGTACGATTCCCAACCGTACCCGGAAATTCTCGTAAAACGTCGTATAAATCAACAGCGTGTCCCACACGCTAAGAAAATAATTAGATCATCAACAAGGCATTCCCTATGCCAAAACCGAAAGTCGATAGATAAATAAGAAATAACTGCATCGAAATCCCATTTCGAAAAGCTTTCCAGAAATCTCAAAACAACGAATAGAAATATAATTAATTCCGGAAATCACCTCGGAAAAATAATTCGTCCAAATTCAACATCAATTATAAATTCGAATCCGAGCATAACAAATTAATAATCAAAATTCACAACCGGTATAAATCATAATTACTTCATGAAAATCATTATTGAAAGCAAATCCACGAGATAAATTGAAATCAAATTCCAAAATCAATTCATATGCTCGGAAAATAATATGTTAATTAAATAAAGCATACTTTAATAAATAAATGCATGCATCACTTATTTGAAAATAAAAGTCCACTCACAGTACTAATGGGCGACCACGCAAACGAGTTCCTTCATCTAGCCGTAGCTCGCAACATTGCCCTGTACACAATTATATTTCCGTAAACGGCAATTCGAATAAAATAAATACGAACCTAAACGAAACCCGAAAATCTCTATCTCCAATACTTCTCAAATTCCACCCAAATCTCTTCCACAACACCAATTCCTCAATCTACATATTCCACAATGAAAACGAGGGAAATCCAACGGCCGGATTTCCCACAATTCCATCACAAAACTTCAAACTTCGGAAATTCACAAACAATTCCAAACTCCTCCAAAATTCACCAAACTTCACATACAAGCTCTATGATAATTATAGAATTTAACTAGCCAGAAAAAGAAATTAAAAAGCTACCCTAGCCGCCGCTACCGCCGCCCACAGTGGCGGCGCCGCCGCCACCGCCACCAGCTCCGTTGGCCACCAAACTTTGGCAGCAGCACCTACTCAACGGACCCAACGTTTTATTCAACTACCACTAAGCCAGAAAACGTCTAGAACTAGTTCAACAATTAAGGTAAACATTGAACCCGAAACCGTGAATAGTGCAAGAATTTCAAACCTTCAATTCTTCCTCCACGCTTCAAATCGCTGCAAAATATTTGGGGAGCATCATCTACATCGCAAGGCGCTTCCAAATGATTATGGTTTGTCGCCGGAGGTGGCCGGAATCGGGAGAAACTGGCGTTGACCACTTCTGCTACAGTGAAACTTCCACAGCTCGATGCGTCATTTTCCGGCCAAGCCGGCATGAGCCATCACCGCAGGCACCAAGAGGAGGTCGAGACGAGTCCGTAGCCACCGGTTTTACGCTTTTTGGTGGCCGGAAAGGGAAAGCAACCGGAGTTGCAGAGGTGAGAGAGAGAGAGCAAGAGCTCGGGGACGAGAGAGAGAACACGCGGGGGAAGAGAAAGAGAAAAAGAAAAAGTTACCGGCCACAGTGAAAAATTCAAATATATACTACTTACCATGAACAGTAATTTTCACATTTTCGCTTATAACTTTTGCATACGAGCTCCGATTTTTACGTACCACATATGTTCGCGCTCGGTTTAACGTCCCCTACAACTTTCATGAAGAACATTTTCTCAAATTTTGACCCGAACAAAAAGTCAATTTTTAGGGCCACTAAAAGCACTAAACCGAAAGTAAAAGTGAAAGTAAAGGTCGTTTACCGTCCAAATGACTAGTAAACAGGTAAATTGAGATACGGGACGTTACATACCCTCATTGTGGGATGAATAGAATTATCAAATTAACCCTGAATTGAAGTATTCTTTTCTACTTGGTATCAAAGCCAGGTTCAATCCTTTGAACTTGCGCTGCATCCTTTGAATCCTGAATCCTGAAGAACACCACAAACCGCTGCGTACCACCACCATTGAAATCAAACCATCCTGAATTTCAAACCACCATCACCCTACCTTTTTTTCGAAAAAAAGAAAAAAAAAATTTCTTTTCCAAAACATTCATATCCATCTTGAAACCCTTGAAAATCCAAACCTGCGAAAATCATGAATTCCTCAATGATGCAATCAGAGAAACAGGCTATTGGGCATTCGGTGACTACCGAATTTTCTTTTATGGCTCAACGCAAACAGGGTCCTCCTCCAGGCTTCTCAGGACCTTCTCCACGCCGTCTTTTGGGTAAACCAAATCCATATGCAAACAAAAGGTGCATTATCTGTGGGGAATTAGGTCATAGCAAGGAGCGGTGCTATGAAGTGATTGGTTACCCTGATTGGTGGGACTTCACCAAGAAACCGCGAAAGAATATGGGCAAGGCCGCTGTTGCTACTACAGAGGAAGTTTACCTAGACAATGCCTCCGCTAATGTAGCGCAGTCAGGTATGAAGGGTAAGGTTACTTTTAATAGTACATGGATAATTGATACAGGTGCATCTGACCATATGACCAATGACCCAAGTCTTGTGAAAAACCGTAGACGTTGTCTCTACTGCTGATGGTACTCCAACTCCGGTCACCGGAGAAGGTTCTATTGCTTTATCTGATACCTTAACCCTTGAATCTGTCCTAGTTGTTCCATCACTAGCCTATAATCTCCTGTCTGTTGGTCAAATTATTTTAGCTCTTGCATGTATTGTGACCTTCTATCCGTCTTTCTGTGTGTTTCAGGACATTCTGACTCGACGGATTCTTGGTTATGGTGTCAGAAGGGGGAAATTATATTATCTGGATCTGACAGAGACTGGAAAGAAACAGAAGCATCTTTTGGGACAAGCTAATCAGATCAACGGGGTAGAGAATGCGAAGGAAGCTGTATGGTTATGGCATCGCCGTTTAGGTCATCTATCCTTTCGTTATCTTAAGAAGCTGCAACCTCAATTGTTTTCAGTTGTTAGTGATTTGGATTTCCACTGTGACATTTGTGAACTGGCCAAGAGTCACCGTATTTCATATTCACCAAGTCTTAATAAAAGTCCTGTTCCTTTTATGAAGATTCACTCTGATGTCTGGGGTCCTGCGAAAATTCCTTCTCTTTCTGGAGCTCGGTATTTTGTAACGTTTATTGATGATTGCACTCGCATGACATGGGTGTCATTACTGAAGAATAAGAGTGATGTATTTGGAATGTTTACCGAATTTCACAAAATGGTGGCAACTCAGTATCAACAATCCATCAGAGTGTTTCAGTCTGACAATGGTGGAGAGTTTGTGAATGGTCCTATGATTGAGTTTTGCCGGTCACATGGAATTCGTCATCAAACCTCCAATTCTTATACTCCTCAACAGAATGGTTTAGCAGAACGAAAGAACAGGCAGTTGATGGAAGTTGTTCGTGCTTCCTTGTTTGGAATGAATGTACCTCGGTCCTATTGGGGAGAAGCAGTGAAATCAGCAGCATATCTTATCAACCGTACTCCTTCACGGGTGATTGAGTTTCAAAATCCTCATCAGAAGCTTCATACACTTTTGACCATCCCTTCTATGCCTAATTTGGAGCCCCGGGTGTTTGGGTGCACAGCTTATGTTCATATTCCCAAGCCTCAACGCATCAAGCTTGATCCCCGTGCCCGTAAGTGTATATTTGTTGGTTATGCTGACTTCCAGAAGGGTTATCGATGTTATGATCCTCTTATTGGCACTTTACATGTCTCTCTTGATGTTGCTTTTCGTGAATCCGAGCCTTATTACTCAGGGGGAGCTTCTCAGTCTTCCCTTCAGGGGGAGAGAGGTTGTGAAGGGAATCCTCGTTCTATTATTGATTTTGATGTCTTTGAAGACTTGGAAAATTTGGAGGATACATTTGAGGGTAGAAATTTGGAAACAGAAAATGCAGTTGCCGAACAGAGCATTATGAATTCCGAAATAGACAATGCGACTGCCGAACGAAGAGTTGCGAATTCCGAAACAGAAAATGCGACTGCCGAACAGAGTGTTGTGAATTCCGAAACAGAAAATGTAACTGCCGAACAGAGTGTTGTGAATTCCGAGACAGAAGAGACGACTTTTCTGGATAGTTTGAATCAAAATCAAGACGTATCTGAAGCTCGCACACAAGATATTCCCCCTTCTGCATCACCAACTGAAGATCCCGGTCAGAATGATCCTCCTCAGGTACCCCTAAACTTTAATGAATCTTCTAGGTTAGAAAGTGTCGAACCTAGGAAATCACAAAGGGTTACCAAGGGAATTCCTAAGAAACAATATGAACCAGATATCAAAGCCAAAGCTAAATACCCTATAGCTAATTTTATGTCTAACCATAGGATTTCTGGGTCACATGCACTTGTTGTTGATCAATTATCTACTGTATCTATTCCTAGTAACGTGCAGGATGCATTGACTGATCCAAAATGGACAAAGGCGATGAATGAAGAATTGGAAGCTCTTCAAAAGAATGCAACATGGGAGCTAGTACCTATGCCGGTTGGAAAGAAGACTGTAGGGTGTCGTTGGGTATTTACTGTGAAGCTTAATGCAGATGGAACTATTAATAGATACAAGGCGAGGTTGGTTGCCAAAGGATATACACAACGCTATGGGATTGATTATGAGGAGACTTTTGCACCTGTGGCAAAGATTAATACTGTCCGGATTCTAATCTCACTTGCAGCAAACAAAGATTGGCCCTTGCACCAGTTTGATGTGAAGAATGCGTTTCTTAATGGGAATTTGGAGGAAGAAGTGTACATGGATGTGCCCCCAGGTGTTAAGAATTACCCAAGTGACGTTGGCAAGGTGTGTAAATTGAAGAAGTCTTTGTATGGCCTGAAGCAATCTCCAAGAGCTTGGTTTGGAAGATTTTCAAAATCCATGAAAGCCTTTGGGTACAGACAGAGCAATTCTGACCATACCTTGTTTATCAAACGCAAGAATGGTAAGATTACAGCTCTTATTGTGTATGTTGATGACATGATTGTTACAGGGGATGATCCGAAAGAGAGGAATGAATTGCAAAAGTATCTGTCAAAGGAGTTTGAAATGAAGGATCTGGGACAACTGAAGTATTTTCTAGGTATTGAAGTTGCAAGGTCTAAGAAGGGGATTTTGCTTTCACAAAGGAAGTATGTCCTTGATTTACTTGCTGAAACAGGGATGCTGGACTGCAGACCAATGGAGACACCCATTGAGATGAATCACAGACTTGCTATTTATCCTGATCAAGTTCCAACTGACAAAGGGAGGTATCAACGTCTTGTAGGAAGGTTGATTTATCTTTCACTTACTAGACCTGATATTGCTTATGCTGTGAGTGTTGTTAGTCAATTTATGCATTGTCCTAGTGAAGAGCATATGGATGCAGTCTTTTGTATTTTGAAGTACTTGAAGATGGCGCCAGGTAAAGGGTTACTGTTTCAGAAAAAAGATGAATTGGAAGTTGTTGGGTACACAGATGCAGATTGGGCTGGTGATAAAACTGACAGACGTTCTACATCTGGGTACTTCACTTTTGTTGGAGGGAACCTTGTCACTTGGCGTAGCAAAAAGCAGAAAGTTGTTGCCAGATCAAGTGCAAAAGCTGAGTTCCGAGGTATGGCACACGGAGTCTGTGAAATGTTGTGGATTCGTAATGTCTTGAAAGACTTGGGTTACAAGCTTAAAAAGCCTATGGATTTGCATTGTGATAATACAGCTGCCATTGAGATTGCACATAATCCAGTTCAGCATGATAGAACAAAGCATGTGGAGGTTGACCGTCATTTTATTAAAGAAAATCTTGACAGAAAGGTTATTCGCATTCCATTTGTAAACTCAAAGGAGCAATTAGCTGATGTTCTTACTAAAGGAGTGTCCAGGAAGGTATTTGACAGCTCAGTTGACAAGTTGGGCATGATAGATATCTATGCACCAACTTGAGGGGGAGTGTAGAATCGCTGTAAATCTGTATGTAATTAGGATTTTATTTAATTAGGATATCCTGTAATTATGGAAAGATTGTTTCCTATTAGAGTTAGACTACTCCTTTGTACTTGTATATATATACCCTCATTGTGGGATGAATAGAATTATCAAATTAACCCTGAATTGAAGTATTCTTTTCTACTTAAGAGGGGAGGGGATGGATGCAATGCATGGATGGATCGGGGTGATGGTAATGTTGGTGTTCACAGTGTTCGTTCTGGTGCTTCCGCTGGTTTTGCCGCCGCTGCCTCCGCCGCCCGTCCTTGTCTTGTTCTTCCTCTTCTCATTTTCGCTCTTCTCCTTTTCTTCGCATTCTCGCCTTCGGTTCAAGTCTATCCCAACCACTCCGAGCCCGTTCCCTCCTTTTAATTTCTTTTGTTAATTAATATTTTGATTTCGATTAATATTGATTATAGTTCATCTTCTTGTTATCTGTTTTGTTTTGAGCAAGCAATCAAGCACATTTTTAGGTTTGGATTATTTTGATAATATGGTGCGGATAGTCGGATTCTTTATCCTGTGATGATATCCAGAAATTAAGGGAATATATTGAGCATTGTGATTTTCTGCCCAGAAAATCTAGACACAGCTAGCTAAGAATTATTTTATTTTCCGTTTAGCCAATTTGATTTTTTGACAACTAACCCATGATATTGTATTTACCTTCAAACTGAGATCCATTTTGTATTTTTTCTTGTTTCTTTTAGAAACAATGTTGATTTTATTATGAATAAGTAGCTAAAGGCCAGAGTTATACATACACACTTAACAAGAAATCGGCAAGAGTTTCTCACAATTAATGGGTAATCTAATCTAGTTCAAGAATTAAAACTCGAGTAAATCTAATGCCAAACAGGCTATCACTTGAGCTCCGACTCAGCCTGAGATCATCGTTGATGCGCAGCCACGCGCCACGCTAAGATCAGCTCACTGAAGCATCAGAAGCTGGGAACTGAAGCACATCAGTCCCACATCGAAAACAAGGAAGAGATCAGTCTCTCCCTCACCTATAAAGGGTCCACTCATTTCTCCTCATTAACTACGCATTTATTACTTACCTAACGTTATTCTGCCAACATAAATACACTAACTGACTTAGGCATCGGAGTAGAGAAGACAGCCAACCGCACTCTCCCTCTAACGCCCTTTGTATTTTACTTGACAGATAGCGGTAGCGCTACAACCTCCTCAGTAGCGGTCCAGGCTTGGATTAACGTTAACAAGATTTGGCTCCGCTGAATCTCAGACATTAACATTGGCGCCGTCTGTGGGAATCCTTGAACAAAAGGTCATCCCACCATAACCCACAATGACTAACGGTAGAGGGGAAATCGCTGATGAGCAAGTGGACAAGTCCGTCAACCCCCAACCCACCAACCCCACCGTTAACGTTAACTGTGCACTCTTCAACACTCCGGTCAACCCCAGCGTTGAACCTCAAGATACCCTTATAGGTCCGCACACCCAGTCAGCGGTGGAAAATCATTCGGGTAACAGTTGCCAATTGCCCAGCCAGGACCTCGCTGCCAAGTATGAGCTGGCACTAGCGGATCTCCACAAGGCAAATAGAGAGCGGGAGCAAGAACGCAAGGAGAAGGCCAAAGCCCAAAAACAAGTTGCCACGCTGATGTCAAAATTTGACGAACTAAAGAAAACGCTGGAGACAAACGTTAACCCAGCGCAGAGCGAACAATCGCAAAGCGCCAGGCTTAGTCGCCTCAGCAATGGAAGGATAATACCAGCACCAGTCATACAAATGAACGTACCGCTAAACCCACCCAAGCTGACAGGACTGGGCCCGCCTCCTCCGCCACGATTAATGTTGGAACAGGAGGCAGAGTTGTAACTGCACGCCAAACTCAGCACGGGACGAGCAAGAACAGTGGGAAATCTGCCAGCCCCCAGGCAAAACCTCAATCATGTCCCACGAATTTCACAACCAAGGCCTGACGCCACCACCCTAATCCTGCCAAAAATGCAGCAGTTGGAAGAAAGATTGGTCAGAGCATACGCGGGTACCCCAGCGCCAATCTAAAACCCACTTTTCTCAACAAGGCCAAGCCCATTTACCACTAGAATCTTGTAGGCCGTCCGGCCGGCGTATACAAAAACGCCCAAAATGGCTCAATACAGTGGCCTCACGGACCCCTTCATCCACATGGACACATTCAAAAAGGTCACTAATAACAAGGGGTTCGACGACGCCACCCTCTGTCACCTATTCAGTGAAACGCTGGATAGCAAGGCAATGAGTTCATTCTTCGAGTGCCCACCCGGATCCATTGATTCATTCTCCGTGTTGTCAAACGCTTTCTTGTCACGGTTCATCCTCTTGGCAGCGGGATACCACAATACCAACCAACTAATTCACCGTCAAACAGGGCGCTGAGGAATCATTAAAGATATTTGTCACAAGACGGAGGGCCTTTGCATCTCGATGTCGAGACCTTGACAAGACAATGGCACTGGCAGCCTTCAAACAAGGGCTCTTAAAGGGACCATTCCTTTACCATCTCAATTACAACTGCCTGATAGGAGCATAAAGTGTGACGATATTATTAAGTATATGCCCCATTTTAGCCTTGTTTCTCCCTTAAGTTTCGTGTTTTGAGTCATCGAGTCATTTTAAGAGTCTTGTAGAGTGTTTGGCGTGAAATAAGCGGAAAAAGATAAATTCATGAAAAATCCTAGCTAGATCAGGATTCCTCGTTTTTGTGGTCTTTACATTTTAATTCCCTTTATTTTTCTCTAGAAAATTTAGATATTCTCCTGCTTGTTGTAGGAAACCTTGGCTGGTGGAACTCTTGGAAACAACAACGATGGAGTCATAAAATAAAGCATTTAAGACATTTGACCAAGCAATGAAGAAGGGAAATAAAGGAGAAAGACGTTTTCAGTTGGAGAATAAAGGAGAAAGACGTTTTTCAGTTGGGGAATAAAGGAGAAAGATGTTTCAACTGAAAAATAAATAAGAGAAAGACGTTTTCAGTTGGGGAATAAATAAGAGAAAGATGTTTCAGCTTGGAAATTAAAGGAATTGCCCCATTATGAAAGGAGTTAAGACCATAAAGGAGATGTTTCAGTTGGAAAATTAAAGGAATTATGATGCAATCCCATCCGTCCAATGATGAAGGGTATGATCGACAAAAGCCAACCAATGCTCCCCTATAAATAGGCAACGTCCATAACAGAATTGGAATCACTTCCCGCCCTATCACTTCTTGGCCTATCACTTCCTGGCCAAAAACTATTCCAAGACTTTGCCCAATTCACTTCTTAAACCTCCAACACCTACAAGACCGTGACCACCATCCATCCATCAATCTACAAAACTCTAAGGCGCTGAGTCAAGGACGCTCCACCACCATAGCAGAGACGAGTTCATCACCTTGTTGTCAAGCAGCTGAGGAAAGCTTCAAAGTGTAACTATGACTCTACTTACAATTATTGTTTCGGTTTTGTGTGTTTGGATTTGCGAGTTGTGTAATTGGAGACATGAAATTTTCAGAATATTTTTATTAATATTTTTGAGATTTTCAGTTTATTATTGAGTTAATTTCATGAATTCTTTTATGATGCATGTTACAATCTTGTGCCCTTTTATGTGTTTAGGTAATTTTCAGAGTTAGGTTCATAAGTTTGCATGCTAGAATAACGGTGAGAGTTCTTGTGTGTTTGCTTAATTTGCCAAGAGTAATTGTTATTTGTTAAGACGCTGAGTTAAACAAGTAGCAATTAGTTCTAAAAAGTGGTAAAAATCATGTCTCAATGATTAAACGATTCTGGAAATTACGTGTTAAATTCTATGTGTAATGGTTAATTTGCACGTGTGAGTTGATTCGAGGGTTAGATAATACTACTAGTTAAGAGAACTACGCTGAGTGTTTTCGAAAATTAGTAATATTTGGCTTGGTAAGGACTTTTCCGATCCAAGCCTACATTAGAACGAATTAGATAAATGGATTGATCCGCTGAGGCTTTTCATTTGAGCTCTTATCTAGGCATTTAAGATGAGCACGTTTTTGTAGCGTGTTGAAATGAATTTTCTGTTTTTACACTTAGTAATTTCCGAGTGGTATTGGTTTAGGTTAGGGAAGTCGATCATTGTATATAGTTTTATTTGTTTTGTTTTTATTTTAAGTAGATAAGGAACCAAATCTCACAACCCCCATTTTATTCTTTTATTTGTTAATTGACCTTTTTGTGTAGGTGTACCTACAATCCTCGGACTGAACGATCCCTGCTTATCTTATATTGACAACTACATTTTGCAGGGTTAAATTGTGAGGCTAGTTTAGCCGCATCACTGCCCAAACGCAGCATACGACCACGTCATGGGTGAGGCTGTTCTCAACGCACAAGCAGAGTACATTACATATGGGGATGCGCCACCACCACCACCAACCCCTGCCAAAACAACTCAGCCTTCCTCCTCTCAGTAGGAAACCGCCACCAAATCTTCCGCTGCGCCTTTGAACAACAAAAAAAACAATGAGTGGCAACAGGGCAACTACCAGGATAAGCGGCAGAAGGATTAACAGTATCACACCAAGGGTAATCGGTCTTTTCATAACGACAACCGCAACAACAAGCAGGCTGCATCCTTCCAGCTGTATACAGTATTCACAGTACTCAACGCTTCCTATGAGGAAATTTATGATCAGTGCAAAGACCAAATCCCTCAGCTGCCACCGCGAAAGTTCCCAAGGGTAGGAAAGCCAAGAAACACTGGTAAGTGGTGCAAATACCACGAAGATAGCAGTCACAACACCAACAGTTGCAATGCCCTAAAGATTTCAATTGAGACACTTTACCGTGACGGCAAGCTGGAGCAATTCAAAGTCTGACAACCAGTACTAGTAGTCTTCAACATCGAGCCAATGCACCGTATCAACACAATATTCTCCTTCTACCCTTGCGTCCAGCGGGAACCTTCTCAGCAGCTTTCTCCTACCGATTACCAAACCAATTGCCCCCGGAGGGCTCCCCACGGAGGCAGGAGAGATGGCCTGAATCACGGCAGTCCCAGCGAGCACTAGATGCGAGTGATGTGGTATCTCATAGACAACCTCATCCTTCGAGGGTGTAACTTCCTTGGTCTACGGGTCGACCACCATCTTCCGCTCCTTCAGACCCGCCGCGAACATACCTTGAAGGTAGTTTTGCAGCTCCGCATTATCCATCTCTTTTTGGAAGGCCGCGCGACTCAACTTGTTACCAGGAACGGGATCTATAAAACCAAAGGGAAAGTAAATCAACAAAACACAAACTATATCTCTCCAAGTCCATTCCACTACCACAACAAACAACTTACTCAACATACCTGGGAGTCGAGTCAACTTCAACTCAACCAACAAGTCCCAGCCTGTCAGTAGACATAAGTCAAGAAGGTTGTGATTCTTCCAGCAGCCGAGAACTTCGCTACGAGGCACTCTTCCTCACTCGTCAACACAAAGCGCAACCCCTCTACAAAAAATAGAGGGACGAAAGACACGTCAGCCAAAAAAAAAACACAAACACACACACACACAATGTGTACTTCGAAGTTTGCAAGAACAACAAAAACAAGCAGGTCAACGTCAACCTCATATAGGTTAAAACTCTGAATTAATCCTAAAAGTCGGCTCTTCCTTGTTCACTATGGCGTCTTACTCCTAACCCTCGGTGGCAACACAAACGGTCGTTTGCTAGGGAGACATGGAATCCGGCAGATTCTCCATCAACTTTGGCGCCCCAACGCAACGGGTCAAATTCACTTACCTGCTACAGCCCTTCCTCTTCACGTAATCGAGCTCGTAAAAGTGAAGCACTTCGGCCACGGTTGGACCCTCACAACCGGACAATCGCCAAAGCAAAATCAGCGCTATAAGCATCTTCCACATGTTTGGGCAAACTTGCCCAAACTCAACGCTGAATTCACACAAGAGAATTTGAAAATTCTGCAACAGCGGGAACCTTACTCCCTAGCGGAACACTGCCTCGTGAATTGGGGCATATCCAGCCGGCAAGCGGAATGCTTTCTCACCTCTCTATGGCAACCTTAGCTTCGACACACCAGGAAGCTTGTATACGCTTGAGCCTGTTAATCGTCGTTTAAGTCATCGAACCTGCCGGCTCATCCACAAGAGTACCATTGGACAACACCCACGACGATTTGACACTACTTTCTCCGACGGGGCCATCGTCATCTTCATGGGAACCGCTAGCAGTACTATTACTTGCCAACCTTTCCTCCCGCTGATGGCTAGCGGTGGTATCCTCCCCCACAGTTGAAGTCTTCGCGCTACCACCATTGAGTTGCACACCCATGTTCGGATAAATCGTTTGTAGCGGTTCAATGTCTAGCGGCTCGGACAGTGAGATTCCTGCAGGGGAAGACGAATGCAACGAGTCAATAAATATCCTATCAGAAGCGTCAAACGACATGCCAGACTCGGAATCCTCACTGCTCGAGATCTCTACGACGTTAGCCATCACAAACACCCTAAAACCCAAACTATTAGTGCAAAATAGATCTAAACTACCCATCCGTTAGAGTTTATCTAAGAACACCAAGACCAAAACACCACAAAATCCAGAAAACCAAAGAAAAATCACAAACCTAGATTCGACCATCTAGCAAGTTAACCACACCAAAAAAAAAAATCCTCGCCCCAGCCACCAAATAGCCAAAATCAATTCCTAATACCACCTCACACTCTCAAACACATGCCTTAAACACCATTAAAAACTCCAAACACAAAACTTGCACAGAACCAGAAGAGCAAACTGCAAGTACAGCAAGAATTGAAAGAGAGATTTCACCAACCTGAATTTATGGCAAATGAATTTATGCAAAATCCTCCTTCACTCATCACTTTAGGCTTAATGGTTACTCGTCATCTCTGAATCTCTGTGTTTTGGCTAGCATAAAACTTAAAGGGGATTAAAGGGGAGAGTGAAAAATTGAACATGCAGAAGAGATGGAAGGAGACCGAAGTAAACAGTAGCAGAGTGAGAAAATCATGAAGCTGAAGCAAAGAGTCGAAGAGTGAGATTTTGGCTTCCATAGTTCGATGGTTTTTGGCATCGCTGTGGATGAAGGTGAGAGCGTGTTTTTGGGGACTCTAGAGTCTCATTTAATTGAGTCCCAGTTGTTGCAAACACGGGATGATGCCTGTTGGACTAGATAAGGCAGTTCACTCCTGTCCAATCCCATGAAACAAACAGCGCCGTAAAGTCCATGAATGTAAGTGCAAAAAAATAAGTGAAGGAAGATAAAGTACATGAAAGATAAAGAAATAATACTTAAAAAATCGACAAAGATATGGTGTATTAAATGCAATCGAGATATTTTGAAGATGTTGAATGGTATAGAGATGTTGTTTGGAAGACCTTTAACGAAGATACCTATGATTTTTTTTTTTTTTTTGCAACAGTAGCTAGAAAGAGTATTGAGTAAAGAAAAATCAGCTATCTTAAGGTTAACTGTTAAGATCATATTGATTATAATATGAAATTTTAAAAGTTGAATCATCTTTCTTTGCGCACAGCTATAAAAAAACTGACGACTTAGAAATTTTAAAAGCCAATTGAAGCTACAACCTCCAAATTTGGTAATGGCGTCTACGAATACACTATTCTCTCTTAACGGACAAAGCTGGCATCCAATGGCTCGATTATATCCTTAAGATTAGAATTCAGGCAAGGTTAAATGATTCTAACAAGAAACCTCACTAGACTAAGGTAATTAATTAATTCCCTCACAGTCCATTGAGATGGAGGCACAAACAATATCATGGCCAGAGACAAGGGCACAACTAGCGGAATTTGAGTTGTGACCTTCACATTGACCAAAATGGAAATGCATACTAGTTGGAGAAGAAGAACCAGAGGTAGCACGCACTGCATTTTTAGGTTGCCAATAGAGTCCGACAAGACTCCTAAAAACTTAGTCCCGGATAGAACTAGGGATTCAAGATATCCATTCTTTGGAAATTCTGGTAAGGAACCACGAAGCTCTGAATTAGTTGATATGTTAACAGAATGTAGTGTAGGTACCTAGAATATATCTTTGGGAAATGCTCCATACAAGTTACAAGCAGAGAGACTCAAGGAAATCAATCTTGAAAAATTGGCAACGAATTTTCGAAACCGGATCAGAGATGTTGTTTCCATACAATATTAATATAGATAGAGAATCTAGCCTGGCAAACGATTCATGAATAGGGTTTGAAAGATCACAATAAGACAAGGTCAACACACTCAACTATGGAAGTGAAGATGATATGGTTTGGACCCAGTGAGATCCCTCAGCTAATAGGTTTATATGATCAAGATATAACTCTGTAAGCTCTGTGAGGTTCTGAATTAGCATGCTTAAATTCAGGTTCTCAGCAAAAAAGGCGTAGGAATTATCAGAGAGATCAAGAGTTACCAACCTTGTTAAGCGAGCAACCTCGATGGGAATTTTCCCAGAAAAATGAGCACCACTTAAATTCAGATACCTCAACTATGTAAGCTTTCCGATTACAGATGGAATTGAAGAGTCATTGAAGTTGTTATAGGCTAAATTGAGTCTGTGAGGATGTTGAAGTTGGAACAGACTTCTGGAGTTGTCAATGTTGCATGAGATAGACTCACTGCTGATGTCAAGACCAACAATACTCTTTAGTGCTACAAGTTACACCGAGCCAATTAAGTATTGACTTGTGAGTCATTAATAGGTTTAATAAGAGAATATTTGAGTCATTAATATGATTAATAGGAGAATATTTGAGTGATCAATAAGAGAATATTTGTATTTAGAAGTTTCCTTGTACTGACTTGTAGCACAATGTGATGTATAATACAATAGGGTTGTATATAAACCCTTTACACGATTGTGAATGATATAACAGAATATTTTCACTCTCAATAATTTCTCTCTCTTCATTATTTTGAATTGGTATCAGAGCAAATATCTGAAAGAACTTTGTTTCTTTGTTTTTCTCATTGTTCTTTCCTCTTATTCAGAGGTTAGATCCTTGTTCCTTCCTCATAATCAGAGAATTGGATTGTTTCTCAGAATGCCTTCTTCGTTTTTTGCAACTAACTTGTTTTTCAAAAACTTTATTTTCGGCTAGTCAATCATCTACTCTCGACTAGTCAAACGACATTCTGTCTCAATTCCGCTGCATAATCATATGCTGTTTCTGAAATGGCATTCCCTCAATTGATTTGCAACTACTACAAGAACTTTGGACACACCTAGGCAACATGTTACAAATTGGTTGGCTATCCACATGGCTACTTTAACAACTCCGCATCTGGTGGTAAGATCTCTGCATTAGTTGTTCATAGAAATTGGGGTAAGGTTGGTGTTGCTTTACAAATTTCTGACTTTATTGGCGGAGATACTTGGATAATTGATTCAAGTGCCTTAGATCATATGACTTATGATAAATCTCATTTTTCCCATTTGTCGCCTCTGCCTGTCTTTCCCTGTAATAGGCATAGGTACAATTCGAGTCACTCCTGCTTTAGAACTCCATAATATTTTATATGTTCCAGCTTTATCCTATCACTTAATATCCGTACCACAGTTAAATGTTTAGTCTAAGTGCTCAATAACATTATTCCCTATGTATGTCATTTTTCAAGATCTTCTCACTAGAGAAATAATTGCTCGTGGATATTTTGTGAGGGAGATTTTTCCATCTTCATTACATGTATGGTGGAGAGAAGCCAACAAAGACACCCCGAGCTGCTTTGACAACAAGTTCTGGTCAAATTAGTAAGGTATGGTTGTGGCATCCCCGTCTTGGGCATCCTTCTTTTAGCAACATGAAAAAAAAACACATGCCTTCTCTGTTTCTTGGGATAAATGAGTCTGCTTTATGTTGTGAAACTTGTGTTCTTACCAAGAGTCATTGTGCTAGTTATCCTTCAAGTGTTTTCAATAAAAGTGCTACCCCATTTGAACTTATTCATTCTGATGTGTGGGGACCTTCTCGACAATCCACTCCTACTGGCATGCGTTAATTACTTTGTACTTTTCACTAGATTTTCTCCGGTGGTGTTGCTCAGAACTAAATATGCCATTTTCCCTGTCTTTCAAGCTTTCAAGAGTCTCATTCAAACCCAATACAATGGCCATATAATGAGTTTTAGGATTATCTCCAAACATAAAGAATTATTCATTAAACTACTTGTCCTCAGACACCTGAGCAAAATGGAGTGTCAGAGCAAAAGAGACGTCACCTTTTAAATGTCGCACGAGCATTATTTTTTGGTGCTCATATGCCTAAGAATCTGTGGGGTGAAGCAGTTCAAACTGCATCTCATCTTATTAACCGTTTTCCATCTAGTGTCTGTCAAGATCGTATTCCTTTTGAGGTTTTGTCTACCCATGTCTCTATTCCATCATTTCATAATCTATGATCCCATGTCTTTGATTGTGTTGCTTTTGTACACATACCTAAAAATCATAGGTCAAAGTTGGATGTCCAAGCTCTTAAGTGTGTGTCTGTGGGTTATGGTTCTCATCAAAAGAGCTACAAGTGTTATAATCCACCTATTCAGAAGTTCTATATCACAAAGGATGTGACATTTTATGAGGACTTGTGTTATTTTTTCCCCAACAACAATTTTCTTCAAGGGGAGAATGAGTTTTTTGACGATATGTTTGTTGGTGGAGCATTGAAGAAGAATCAGAAGGCTGAAGAAGAATGTACTGGGGACCATGATTTGATTAGTTGAATTATCCAAATCAACCAGTCGATTACAGATTCGAAGGAACATAGAAGCTTGAATGCTTGATTGACTGGTCGAACCTATCCATCAACTAGTCAAATCCAAAGGAGCACAGTATGGACCAATCAAATTTTAGGAGTATATGAGCCATGAGTTAAGGATTATCTCCAAACACAAGGAATTATTCATCAAACTACATGACCTCAGACACCTGAGCAAAATGGAGTGTCAGAGCGAAAGAATCGTCACCTTTTTGATGTCGCACGAGCATTATTTTTTGGTGCTCATATGCCTAAGAATCTGTGGGGTGAAGCAGTTCAAACTGCATCTCATCTTATTAATAGTTTTCCATCTAGTGTCCGTCAAGATCATATTCCTTTTGAGGTTTTGTCTACCCATGTCTATTCCATCATTTCATAATCTACCATCCTATGTCTTTGATTGTGTTGCTTTTGTACACATACCTAAAAATCAGAGGTCAAAATTGGTTGCTCAAGCTCTCAAGTGTGTGCCTGTAGGTTATGGTTCTCATCAGAATGGCTACAAGTGCTATCATCCACCTATTCGGAAGTTCTATATCACAAAGGATGTGACATTTTATGAGGACTTGTGTTATTTTTCCCCCAACAACAATTTTCTTCAAGGGGAGAATGAGTTTTTTACAAGATGTTTGTTGGTGGAGCATTGAAGAAGAATCAGGAGGCTGAAGAAGAATGTACTAAGGACCATGATTTGATTGGTTGAAGTATCCAAATCAACTAGTCGATTACAAATTTGGAGGAACATAGAAGCTTGATTGACTGGTCGAACCTATCCATCGACAGTCAAATCCAAAGGAGCACAGTATCGAGCAATCGAATTTTGTGGCAGAAGAACACATAAACTTTTTGACCAATCAGAAAATCAAGTCGAAGAACCTTTTACAGTGACTCCCGCTTTTCCATTATCCCTTATTGATCAAGATTTTCCAAGTTCTGAAGATCATCTAGAGGTATATTCTGAAACCATATATGAGTCCAATAATAATATTGAACCCACCCATGTTGAGTCTAGCCCTACCAGATATATCTTACCTAACCGGTCAACTTGTGGACAACCTGCCAAGAAGTTCTACCCACTATTCATGCTAAATCTAAATATCTAGTTGCAAACTTTGTGTCAGCCCATAGAGTGTCACAGTCATATGAACCTTTTGTGCATCAAATATCCTCTATATATGTACCGAATATAATTAAGGTGCAGGAGGCTTTGAGATATCCTAAGTGGGCCAAGGCGATGGAGGAAGAAATGGATGCATTAAAAAAGAACCACATTTGAGAACTAGTACCACTTCCGCGTGGCAAAAAGACTCAACATGGGTGTTGCTTTTTAGGTGTAGGTGGGTCTTCACTGTGAAACACAATGCAGATGGCATAGTGATCAGATATAAGGCAAGGTTGGTGGCTAAGGAATTTACTCAGACATATGGAATTGATTATGATCAGACCTTTGCTCCAGTAGCCAAGATGGGGACTATTCGGGTGTTGTTATCCTTTGCTACTAATTTGAACTGGCCACTCCGTCAATTTGATGTCAAGAATGCATTTCATCATCATAGGGAGTAAAAAGAAGAAGTTTACATGAATCTTCCTCCTGGATATATAGTTGACACACCTAGTGATGTTGTGTGTAGACTGAAGAAGTCCTTATATGGACTAAAAACAGTCCCCTAGTGCATGGTTTAGCATGTTCACTGAATCCATGAGGCACTTTGGGTACAAACAAAGTAACTCATATCATACTTTGTTTCTAAAACACCAAAAGGGGAAGGTAACTGTTTTTATTATATATGTGGATGATATGGTGATTACTGGAGATGATTTAGTGGAAATTAGAAGTTTACAAGAAAATGTGGCCTCATAATTTGAAATGAAGGATCTGGGAGACTTGAAGTATTTCTTAGGGATTGAGGTAGCCAGGAGAAGAGATGGCATCTTCTTGTGTCAACAGAAGTATGTACTGGATCTCTTGGTAGAGACATGTATATCGGATTGTTGTCCAATTGCAATTGAACATAACCATAGACTGGCAGAGTATCCTGATCAGGTTCCAACTGATAAACCACGATATCAAAGGTTAGTGGGACGTCTGATTTATTAATCACACACTAGACCAAATGTTACTTATGCAATTAGTATTGTGAGTCAGTTTATGCACAATCCAAGCGAACAACACATGGAGGCAGTGGTAAGAATTTTGAGATCTTTAAAGTCAACACCAGGAAAAGGTTTGATGTTCTCTAAACATCATCATCTTAATGTTATTGGATATATAGATGCAGATTGGGCTGGTTCTATCACAGACAGGAAGTCTACATCTAGGTACTTCACCTTTGTGGGAGGAAACCTTGTTACCTAGAGAAGTAACAAGCAGAAGGTTGTTGCAAGGTCAAGTGCAGAAGCAGAATATAGAGGCATGGCGCATGGAGTATGTGAACTCTTATGGCTACGTAATGTACTTCGAGATTTGGGATTGAAGCTCAAGTTAGCTATGCAGTTATATTGCGATAGGCCAAGCTGCAATTGAAATATCTCAAAATCCCGGACAACATGATCGTACTAAGCATGTGGAGGTTGATCGACATTTCATTAAAAAGAAATTGGATGCAAAGTTGATTGCCTTTCCTTTTGTTCCAACTGAGGAACAACTTGTAGATATACTTATCCAGCAACGTGTTTTATGACTCACTAGGCAAGTTGGGTGTTAGAGATATTTATGCCCCAACTTAAGGGGGAGTGTTGACTTATGAGTCATTAATAGGTTGAATAAGAGAATATTTGAGTCATTAATATGATTAATAAAAGGATATTTGTGAGGCCCTGAAAATTTTTATTTGAGAGAAAGATATGCATAAATAAAGGTGGAACTAATAGAATAACAATAAAATCCACCATGTTCACTTCAAAAAAATAAAAATATCCACCAATATGAACTAGGGCTTCCTTCACAAAGCTTTACAAAGAAGCTTCTTAGAACTAAAAGACGATTTATTTAAATGAACTTTATTTTTTTTTTCGAAGGAAGGGATCAAGCCATTAATAATCAAGAATGTAGGTAATTACAAAACATGGACCACCCTCACACGCTACATCAATATTGAGTCATGCAAGGCTACCTGAAAGCAACCTAAATGCAACTACCCTAGGATGAAGCTCCAGTAACAAAAGTAACCAAGACAATGTTAGGGATATGGACCAAAGTCCGCCCTAACTTATTCATAAAAGCCCAGGACCACCCCACGCCTCGGCGTATCCCCGGGTTCAAGTAAAAAATAGACAAAAGCTAGAATGCAAATGAACTCTATTGTAATCAGGAAAAAGAAAAACAAAAAAACAAAACAAACAAACATCAATTACAACACTTTGCCATTCTCAATTCGAAGCTTTTTGACCGTCTTCTTGAACGCGCCTCACGCGCCTTTCCCAAAAACCCTCAGTTGTTACCAAGCTTTTTCACCGATTGGTCATCGTCTTCACCTTCTCCGGCATCTCTCTGGTTGTCTGAAGGTACTGGTGGCGACCCCGGCGTTCATCTTCTCCGCCCTTCCACCTGGAAGCGGCGGAGCCAGCGACTCCTCGATGATTCAGCGAAAACGTACCAAAAATGGTGGGGATATTTCCTCTGATCTTGAAGCTCTGCGTATGGAAGACCTCGATTCCACCTTCCAACCCACTCCTACACTACAATCCGATTCAAGCTATGCTAGCAAACTGAAAAACCCTGTTGATCGATATCGACGGACCATGATGGAGGATTTTGAATTCACTGATGATGACTGCGTCTACACCCAAGGCAAGCATGGTCAAAACGTCTCTTTCTCGGAGAAGGTACACAATAAACTTGACTATGATTGGCGTTGTGCTGTAGTTGTTAAGCTTATGGGCAAACCAAATTCTACGAACACTTTTGATTTCATGCTTAAGGGCTTAAGAAGGAAGTGGCAAACTAAGGGGGGCTGGCAGCTCATTGATTTACCTAATGACTTCTTCATTGTTAATTCAATTTGGAAGAAGATATGAATAATGTTCTGTGTGGTGGACTGATTACACGCATTTTTATGCGCGTAATTGCACTCTAAATACTAGAATTAAGCTAACCCTTAAGTCAATTAATATGTAATTAATCTATTTTCATTTATTTTGTAGGAAATAAGTGAAGTTGCGGAAACGAGAAGAAATTACGCGAAAATGAGAGCAATTCGTGACTTTCGACAAAAGGACAAAATTATGGATGCCTTAATTAACCAATTAAGCATGGTTTAATTAATCAATGAAGTATTGGTTAATTAGCTACTTAATTCAACATGCATGCACGTTTGGTACCATTAATTGGTATGACCAATTAGGAGCTGACATGTGGCATTGAGCATTCAAATTATGCAATGACTAATCACGTGGGATGCGATCAGAAGCATTTTTTTTCTTCCTTTGTCTTGACTTTGAAAACGCACCGCATCGTCCATCCTTTTCTCTTCTATCTCAAGCAGTGGCCACGACAATTAATATAAATACCCTCTTCATCTTATTCTTTTGGGGAGAAAAACCTACAGAACCTGCAGTAGCCGCACCAGCACAAACAGGGCAGCCCTTTTGGGCTGCCCTCTTCTCCCTCCTTCCCCTCCATTTTTCCTCTTTTCTTTATAATTTCTTTTGAGATTTGAAGAACTACTCACACAAAGCTTCAAAGATCTATCAAGGAGCTCAATCTCTACAAGATTCAAGATTTGGGTATTTTGTGGGGTTGTAATTCAAGGTTAGTCATGCTAGCTCCATAGCTATTTGTGACTATCTTTGTTTTCTCTTACACTTCTCTACTCTTTGCTATTTGAATTTTGTAATTTTGATGTTCATTAATATGGGTTGTGAGTAGTTACTTTTGGGAGCTAGGGTTTCTAACTCTAGCTCAATTTTGATGTAATTGACATATTTTTCAAGTGATAAATAATGTATTTTCATATGGGTGCACTCTAATTACTATGTCAATTGATTCTTGATGCATGAATTTTAGGGAATTGACCACTCTCTTTGTTATGTGTTGAGATTTGTGTTGTGTGATACAATTGGTGGTTCTCTTGTTCACTAGCTTCATGTAATTAGCGTGGTGTGTCAAGTAGTTGCTTAATCGAGAATGAATGATTGCCTAAGTTTCTATTTTCTTGTGCCCTTCGCCTTTAATCCTAGACGTTGTGGCCCTAACAAGGCATAATGATTAGGGTTAGAGAGTTCATTCTTGCCTTAACCGGAAGAATGGATACCAAATAAGAGAAATTGACTTAGTGGCCTTAACCGGCATTAGGTAGAGAACTAAGTAATCGTTACATTTTAGGTTGTAACTATTGCATGCTTAAATCCCTAATTTCTAGAGCTCTACGCCTTTAGTTCATGTTTTGGTAACCCTGATAAGGTACTAATTCCTGAGTCAGAGAGTTCATATTTGTCCTAACCGAAAATGTGAATACACTTAAGGAAATTTGGCTTAGTGGCCTTGACCGGCATTAAGTACGGGATTTGGTTCTCATGAAGATATATTGTTTGTTTGCTTGAAATGTGTTCGTTGCATTGAAATTTCTAGAGAGTGATCCCTAGTACCCAAACCTATCTCTCTTTTATTTTTATTTTCTTTGTTTTTAATTGTTGTTGTTAATTTAGTTTTTGACTTAGTCTTTTTAGAAAATTAAATCACAATGTTTAATGACAATTTCTACCTCATTGTAAATAGTCATCATTAGGCTCTTAGTTTTGATTAGGCTTTGGTGAAAACCAAAGCCGAGCATTGCTAAGGCTTGGTGCCTTAGATTAGCATTTTTATTTATTTTCTTTTTCTTTCCCTTTATTTGCTTGTGACTGTAGTTCCGACTACCCAAGGATTGTGGGTTAGCCACTAATCCCCGTGGTACGATAAACTTTGGGCTTAATACTTCCCTATCTTGACAACGATACATACACTTGCGTAAAAATGTATCAAGTCAATGGCGTCGTTGCCGGGGATTAGGGTAAATCGGTTCTTTAGGTCACATTAGCATATTTTTGTTTCTTTATTAAAAAAAAAAAACAAAAAAAAATCGGTTGTTTATTTTGTTTGCTTATTCTCCAATTTTATATTTTTTTTTGGTTACTAATCTTTCTTTTGGGAACTCATAGGTACTTATTTTGTATTAATTTGAGCTATGGATCGATGGAGTTATTCATGGGAAAACCCAATGGGATATGAGCAACCTCCTCAAGATCGACCTTATGCACCTTCAAAGCCATCCATCGAAGAATTGTTTGCTCAATTCAAAGCTATAAGTGAGAGTGTAGATCTAATCATGGAGCAATTCAAGGCTAGCCTACTTCAAGAGCAACCTCCCACCACTTTATATTTGCAAGAGCCTTTCTTTGATCAAGTGGAGCCTATTTCAAGAGAAGATGTACATATCAAGCATCTTGAGCAAGAGTCGTTTATGCAAATTGATGATTATAGTGATGTTGATGTACAAGAAAGTGAGCTTGGTTATGAAAGTTCCAATGCAAGTGGGGTGAAAGACTACACTTCGGAGGAATGGGTGCAATATTGGAAATCTAAGCTTCCTAATGGAGGGGAGATATTTGAAGATGATTCCGATGAAGATGATGTCTTTTCTAGTGAGGAGGATGCGGAGTTTGAAGTGATGCACCGCAATCGCTTATTCATTGAGGCCATATTTGAAGATGATTCTGATGAAGAGGATGTCTTGTCTAGTGAGGAGGATGCGGAATTCAAAGTCATACACCATAATCCTTTGTTCATTGAGGAGGATGCGGAGCTTGAAGTCATACATCATAATCCATTATTCATTGAGGTTGATTTTTCCATGGAGGAAGAGAGTCCTTCACTACCTTGTGATGAAGAAGTTGAAGAACCAAGGACTTTCTCTCCTACCACATCCAAAGAGATCCATCATGAGTTTCCCAAGGTGGATTGTAGAATATTGAGCACTTATGTTCTTAATGAGAGGATTGGGATCAAGGTACTTTTACCTCCCAATCCACCATTAAGTGGTCAATGTTTCTACAATGAGGTGATGGATTGGAAAGGAAATGGAGCACTTGCACTCACCCTTTCCCATCACTCTCAAGAGCTTCTACCACCTATTGTTCCTATGGGTATCATTTCTACACCACTTGAGAAGGAGAAGGCAAGGATAGCTCCTAGAAGAAAAATTGAGAAGAAGAGGAAGATTAAGAAGCTATACTTTTGGCCATCAAATGGAGTATTCTTATGTAGCTCTTGGTCTTGTCTCTATGATACATCAAAGAGTCCCTTAGCCCCAAACAATAGGGTGGTCGCACTTGAGAAGTATCCACCTTAACAAAGTTCACGTTCTATGGACCGGCAATGAAGTCCTTAAACAAAGCGCTCGCTAGGGAGGCAACCCTAGCACATCATCGGTAGTATTTCTTCCTTGAGTAGTTTATTTTTGTTGTGAATAAAGCTTTTGAGTCATTTTTGGGAGGATGGGAGGTGTTTGGAGTTGGAAGTGTGAAGAAAGCAAGAATGTAGTGGTGTGCAGTTTCTTTCCAGAAATTGCAGTTCATTTTGGGTGACTAAATTTTCATATTTACATGTTATTTTGAGCTGAATTTTTCTGTAGACATTCCACTTGTGTCTACTGTCTTGTGCCAAAATTTCAGACCTTTTGAGTCCTTGTAACTCCAGTTATTCAATGGTCAATGCATGGAGGTCAGAACAGAGACAGCTACTGTAGAGTGATTTTGGGAAGCTACACCCTCTACATATTAAGTTATTTGGAGCTCAAATTTTCCAGAGATGTATCTTCACATGTCCTCTATATGGTGGTACAACAGTTTTTGATTTGAGCCTCTCTAACTTCGGATATGGTGTTCCAAGCAACAGGGGCCAGAAACAGGGCACAGCAGAAACTGCAGAACAGATTAGTGAGTTTGGAGGCCAACGATTTTTGACTCAGAAATTATATTTCAGTGAAATTTTACCTTATGGTAGCCTTATGAGTCTAGTTTCATATCTCATTGGTCTCACCCTCTTTGCACCTCTGGAGCTTCAGATATTGCAGTTTTGGTGATTGAGGGTCAGCAGAAAACTTCTTGACAGATTAGCAAGTTTGACCAGCTTTAATTTTCATTTCAATTGGAGATAGGTGGCTTACCTTATATGGATAGAAAGCTCTCTGAGTCTACTCTCCATTCCAAGTGGTCTCACTTCTTTGTCTCTTTCTGAGTATGATATATGAGCATTTGAAGACAGAAAGGTCATTGCTGGAAGTCTTCTGCACTTACTAGTTTTGTTCACTCGGGTTGGTTGGACTTCTTTGCACTTCATTTCATCTTTGGAGGATAATCTATGGGCAGTCGTGGAGTGTGTTGGATGTTTTCAAGGCCATGATCTTAATGGAGGACCCTTGTCCTTATTCTTTGATGGGCTATTTGTGATGCATTGCTCTTGGACACTACATATTTTTCAATGGAGTTGATCTTTTCATGAGCACCTAGAGCTATTATGGAGCATACGTTAAGGAAGTCAAGGTCTTGTGCCTTGAGGTTGGTGTCTTCTAATGGTCTTCTCCGAAGGTCGTGAGCAATGGAGGTTCACCACAAGGGGGTTTTCCGTAACTTTTCTCCACATTTAGATTTTCACTTTCATAGTTAATTTTTGTGCCTTCGCCCGGACTTCACTCTCATGCCTAAATCCGACACGGATTTTAGCTTTCGAACTCACTTTACAACATTGAGGACAATGTTGGTTTAAGTGTGGGGGTGAGGGCTCGGGCGACTAAAAAAAAAAAAATTAGATTAGCTTTATGTAATTATATTTTAGTGGTTAATGCCTTTTTCCAACCCCAATGACGAGACATGGACTTAGCTTGTTATGATTGTGGATAGATTGAGCATGATCTAGGACTTTAAATTTGTTTTGTAATTGAGCGTATATGTGATCTATGCTTGACTATATGTGTGCACATAGCCTATTGTTAGGTTGGTTCATCATAATTAGAGAAGCATATAGATGATTTGATTGACTTGCATACCTTTATTTGTGAGCTTAATTGTTAGACCTTAATTGTTAGGAAGTGGAAACTTGATTTTGATCCTATGAATGAGATTATTGGGAAAGTGGCCTTATGGGTTAGAATTTGTGGGTTGCCTGTTAAGTATTTCAAGGATTATACTGTTGCTAAAATTGGCAAGATTTTGGGAGATGTGGTTAAGGTTGATCAGGTTACTATTGGCCAAGCTAGAGGAAAATTTGCTCGAGTCTGTGTTGAAGTCGATCTAAGTAAACCATTGCGCCCTTTCGTGGAAGTGGAATCTGTGGCCTACAATGTGGTGTATGAAGGAATTTCTCTTATATGTTTTGAATGTGGATGTTTTGGTCATGCCAAAGATAAGTGCCCTTTTGTGCATATTGAGCCTAATATTCCTACTCAACCTCAGGACTCTTGCATCAACATTGAGGATCAAGTTATGGCCTCTACAGAAAAGGCTGATCTGCAGCATGTGTTGGACACTTCTAAAGTTCAAATTGCTGTTATTAAAGAAGATATGGGGCCATGGATGTTGATGAACTACAGGAATAAAAAGAAAACCAGTGATACTGGGGGAGTTAAGAGAAATGCGAATAAGGGTTCTAGATTTGCAGTTTTACAAGAGCAGGATGCAATTACTGAAGATGAACCTAAGACCATTGATGACAATTCTGCAAAGACATCAACTCCTTCTATAGTAAAATTGTGGACAGGCTTCCAAGATAAGAAGAAGAATTTGAACAAGGCCAATTCCACTATGACTGGTACTTCATCAGTTTTCAATGATTCTGGAGTTGGTAGTTCTGCTTCAGGGGCTATGAATGCTGCTCCTAGAGTTCCAATGCGCGCAAGATGTCTCTAACAATATTGTTAGCAGTAGTAATTCCAAGTCTGCTATGAAGTATCAAAGGAAGACCAAAGGTACCATCTCTTCTATTACTAAACACCAGCCTAATGTTCCCAAAAAACTTTCCTTTGAGAATATTGATGCTAATGTGCTTGGTAATGGAATCTCTGCTATCTTTGGCCATTGTCCTCCATAGGAGACTCGGATGGATGATGGGAAACAACCTTCCATACACCAAGCTTCTGACTGTTTTGTTGAAAAGACCTTTGCTGATAATAGCATGTTGACTATTGATGATAACCAGCCTTCCCAAGTTGGGGAAGGAATGGTTGATGCTTGATTTTGGTTTCTACCCTTCTCCCTCCTATTTGTTTGTATGGATCACATCCTTTTTTGGAATGCTCGTGGAGCTGGAGGTGAGAAATTTAGGTCCTCAATTCAGGACTTAGTTAAGATGCATAATATTGACTTGTTAATTGTTTGTGAACCTCGTATTCAGTTCAAGGGTGCTGAGAAGTATCTTCTTTCCCTTGGTTTTACTGATTTTAAAGTTATGGAAGCTAATGGCTTTTCTGGAGGTCTTTGGTTTCTTTGGAATAGAAGCAAATTTACTATTGATATTATAGACTCGACCTTTCAATCCATATCTGTGAAAGTTGTCTGGAATGGTTGTCAAACTTGGATGTTAACTGGAATATATGCCAGCCCATGTAACACCTCTAGAAGTACTCTTTGGAGCTACTTGGATAATCTGTTCGTCCAAGTTAATCTGCCTTGCATGCTTGTGGGAGATTTTAATGAGCTTCTATCTTTTTCTGATAAAATTGGTGGCTCCCAACACTATAGATTTGGAGGTATGAAAGACTGGGTCCATAGGAATGGTCTGATTGATATGGGCTACCAAGGTGCTGACTACACTTGGAAAAATAATACTGTTAAAGAAAGGTTAGATAGAAGCTTATGTACTTGTGATTGGAGGCTTCTTTTTCCTGATGCTTATGTGGTTCACTTGGCTAGGATGAAGTCTGACCATTGTCCCATTTTAGTCAAACTCAACCCCGATAATAGAAAGACACGAAGAAATTCACCTTTTAGATTCCAAGCTATGTGGATGCAACATGAAAAGTATAATGATTTGGTCACTGATTCTTGGAATAATTGCCATGGTGATCTATTGCATAAAGTGACTACTCTTGCTACTTCTCTCAATATTTGGAATAAGGAAGTGTTTGGTAATATCTTTAAGCAGAAGAGAAATCTTTTGGCCAGAATTTGTGGTATCCAAAGAAGCTTAGGAAGACATGATAATCTTTTTCTTCAAGACCTTGAGAAGGAGTTGATTTCCAAATATGAGAAGATTCGAGATGCTGAAGCTATTTTTTGGAAACAAAAATCAAGGGATAAATGGTTGTGTGAAGGAGATAGGAATACCAAATTCTTCCACTTAACTACAATGATAAGGAGGAGGAAAAATAAAATTGATGGGTTGTTTGATGATGCTGGGGTTTGGTCTATTAACCCTGCTATCATGAAACAAATTGCTGTCGACTTCTTTAAAAATTTGTTCACTGTTGAAACAAGACATGACTTGAGATTTCATATTCCTATATTGTTTCCTGATGTTGATGCAGGTGAGCTCCAGTTGATGGGCAAGGCTGTTTCTAAACAAGATGTTCATAATGCCTTGTTTAGAATTGGTAGGTTAAAAGCTCCTGGCGTGGATGGATTTCCTGCTCTTTTCTACCAACAACATTGGCCCCTTTGCTCCTCTGAGATCATGAATGTTGTTACCACTGCTTTTCATACTGGTAAAATCCCTTCTGGTCTAAATCACACTCTAATTACCTTGGTTCCAAAAGTCCAAGCACCTCAGCATATGCACCTTTTTAGGCCTATCAGTTTGTGTTGTACAATTTACAAGATTATATCGAAGATTATTGTCGACAGAATCAGACCTATGCTTGGTAAATGGATCAATCCGAATCAGGTGAGCTTTGTTCCTGGAAGGCATATTTCAGATAACATTATGATTGCTCAGGAAATCCTCCACAAATGCAAAAATTCTAAGGGTGCTAAAGGGTTTATGGCTTGGAAGGTGGACTTGTCAAAAGCGTATGACAAACTTAATTGGCATTTTATTGAGCAGGTTTTATATGAAGTGAAAATCCCTGATAATCTCATCAAGCTTATTATGAATTGTGTCTCTACTGCTAGCTATCAGGTCATAGTTAATGGTGAGCTTTCTGATTCCTTCAATGGTGGTAGAGGTATTAGACAGGGGGATCCTCTTTCTCCCTACCTGTTTGTGCTTTGTATGGAAAAGCTATCTCATTTAATTCGATCTACTGTTGAGGTTCAGCTATGGAAGCCCATTCAGTCCTCTCAATCTGGTCCTTATGTGTCCCATTTATTCTTTGCTGATGATTTAATTTTATTCTCTGAAGCTAGTACTAAACAGGCCAAGGTATTAAAGCAGTGCATGGACATATTCTGTGGTCTTTCTGGTCAATCTGTTAACTTTGACAAGTCTCTGGTTTACTGCTCTCCAAACATTAAGAATGACATTGCTAAGGCAATTAGTGGAATTTGTGGATCTCCTCTTACTAATGACCTTGGTGTCTATCTGGGTATGCCTATGGTCCATTTCAGGGTGACTAAGAATACTTATGTTGGCATTGTCGATAAAGTTCAATCCAGATTGGCGAGTTGGAAATGTAAGACTTTAAATATGGCTGGTCGCTTGACTCTTATTCAATCTGTTAACTCTTCAATACCCATTTTTGCAATGCAAACTGCTAAGCTTCCTGTTCAAATTTGTGACAAACTCGATAAGCTTAATAGAGATTTTTTTATGGGGAGACACTGAGCAGAAAAGGAAAATTCATCTCACTAACTGGGACTTAGTGTGCGTCTAGTGTAATGGTGGGTTGGGGATCAAAAAGTCAGTTGATATGAACAGGGCCATGCTTGCTAAGGCAAGTTGGAGAGTGGTCCAAAATGACCAGGAGCTATGGAATAAAATTTACAAGGAGAAGTACCTCCGTTCTGAGTCTCTTTTGCAGGAAAGTTATAAAAAGCCTCTTAATTGCTCTAGTACTTGGTCTAGTATTGTCTATGGTGCTGGTCTTTTGAGGAAAGGGTTGAATTGGAGAATTGGGAATGGTGCTTGTGCCAAATTTTGGATTGACAAATGGTCTCCTTGTGGTATCCTTAAAAATGTTGCCTTGAATCATGATACTATTAATATTAACTCTTTGGTTCAAGATTTTTGGATAAATAGATGTTGGAATCTGGCCCTCTTGCTTGCCAACCTCCCTGCTGATATTGTTGATATAATTGCTACTATTCCTATAGCTAACATCGATATACCTGATCAGGTTATCTGGGGAGGCAATTCTTCTGGTAATTTCTCTGTTAAATCTGCTTACAAGCTTCTTTGTGATGAACAAGGCTTTCAAACCTATCCTTGGTTGAAAAATTGGTCTCTTCCTATCCCTCCTAAGCTCAAGATCTTTCTTTGGACCTTTGTGTCAAGTAAACTTTTAACAAATGAGCAACGTTTCAAAAGAAGACTCACAGTTAACTCATCCTGCCATTTCTGCACCAATGTTCAGGAAAGTATGTTACATCTCTTTCGAGACTGTCCAATGGCCAAACAGGTATGGCAAACTTTTGATATCCCTGCAAATATGATGAATACCTTTAATTTAAATTGGGAGGAATGGATTTTAGCTAACTTGATGCATAAAGGTTACTACAAGGAAAATTTGAGCTGGAACATATTCTTCACTTTCTGCTGCTGGTTTTTGTGGAAATGGAGGTGTAAAAAAGTTTTCGATGTGAATTTTTGTTATCCTCATAATCCTCCTGAGATTGTTTTTAGCTATGCTGCTGAATGGTTTAAGGCTACTGTTAAGCCTAATGTGAAGATGAATTGTCATGTTGAAATGCTTTCTTGGATTAAACCTGCTATTGGAAACAATAAGCTTAATGTGGATGGCTCAAGAGCAAACAATGGCTCAATTGGAGCAGGTGGTGTTATAAGAGATGATTCTGGTTGCTGGGGTGGTGGGTTTATGATTAATATTGGTGCTGGTGAAGTTCTTCAAGCTGAAGCCTGGGGTTTGTATCATGGCCTTCACCTTGCTTTGAGTCTAAATATTACAAGATTGGAAGTTGAATCAGATTCTTCTGTTTTGATTAGTCTCATTCACAGTGATAATGTTGGCTTACATCCTTTGGGGACTTTGATCATGAACTGCAGAAACCTATTGAAAGACTTTGACTTTATTCAGATTAAGCATGTTCATCGTGAACGTAATATGGTTGCTGATTTATTAGCCAAAAATAGTACTTTGCATGCCAAAGGAGTTTGAATTATTCATGACCCTCCTGCGCTGGTGACTGAAGCTCTGTTAGATGATATTGTGGGAGCTCCTAGAGCTAGAAGATTTAATGCCAGCAGTGCTGGCTAGTTTTCCTCTGTTTCTTTCTTCTGGGCTGATTGCCCCACTTGTACCAAAAAAAAAAAAAAATTACAGCACTTTGCCAACTTCATAAATAAATACTTCTAGAGCTGGAGAATGGAGATGCCTTAGAACATAGCCAACATAGCACAAGTCCCATACCCAAACCCTTTTTCATACCAAAGCAATTCAATCAATTGAATTCGAGATTCAAGTTTCCGAATGAGAACACGATCTCAAAGTGAATTTCCTTTCATTGACAGAAATCAACTAAGGATGACAATCACACCATGCTTGAATTTTCAACATCAAGCTTTGTTTAGAAAAGAACATGATGAACAAGCTTGAATTTACAATTTAGGCCACAATCACTCACTATACAACTGCACTACACTGTCCCCCGGGGAATGGTGTTCCTCTTCTATTTTGGTGACCATCTCTGCTAAGGCCCTCTCCCAAATCCCAGTGTAATTAGCACAGGGTTTTCCAATATAACAATTACGTTTCTTCTATGATCTATACAGGGTGAGTTGGAGCTTTTAGGTTTTCTATCTGACTCAAAGCACTGTGATAACATTACTCTAAGCAGACTGCAAAGTCACTTCACCAGCAGCTGTTCTCACATAGTCTGCACACGCCTCTGGAGTGTCTTCTTCACTAGGGGGAACCAGCTGCCAGAACAGTGGCAAGTACTTGTCCCACTCTTTCAGAATAACAGAGCCCTTGCCACTTCCAGTTTTTTCCTTCAACAAGAAATCAGTGAAATAAGTAGAGTATTTGAGTATTGGAATTGTTGACGTGGACCTCACCGAAAATCAAGATTCTAAAATGGCAAAACGTGCAAGGCCGATAATCTTAGGGACTAGCGGGCATATGTTATAATCATAAAAGCATTAATTCGTTGCACTTACAACATGGGCTTCAATAAGGCTCTTTAGCTGCATCTGCCCCACAGGAGCATTGACTCTTTGGATCTTCACAATCTCCCTATTTACCTGTTCAGAGTTTTACAATATAATGTTAAACAGAGCTATGTAAATAAATTGGAATGCAAAAACAATAAACTATAAAAGTTATAATCATGGTATTGCACCATGCTATCATGAATTCTATGACACTGGACAATAGATGGAGTCAACAAGACAGTTTAGCATTTCCCATTTTACAGAAATTCATCATATCTGTAACTAGATTTCATTTCACAAATGATCCATTCGAAAAAATAACAACACACATAATGACGTTTGTATAAACTAAGGACATTCTAACTTTAGGAAAATCCATAACCAACCCAGATATTCTCTTTTCAACAAGTGAAAAAAAAAAAAAAAAAAAAATCAACAGCTAAATTTAAGAACCTGCCTAAACATAATTATCTTTTGAGATATGAGCTTTGTACATTTGTTATGGATAGAACAGTAATTTAGTTGGACTTCAAAGTAATATGTAACAGACAGATACACAATTAAGCTATCTAAAAATATGACGAAAAGTGCAAAGTCCTTAATCTTCAGCTGCATGGAGAAGAAATGAGCTACAGAAGACCCTTCATCAACCAAATGGATGCACATTTTATGTCGTATATAGATTTCAAATAATAACAAAGAATAGGATGTTAAGCAGGACAGTATGAGGGATAAAAAAAAGTATGAAAGAAGACCTTGGGGATGAAAGAATCGTCCTCATCAAGAAAGTATGCCAGACCTCCAGTCATTCCAGCAGCAACATTTCTACCCACTCTGTCAATTCAAACGTAGGAGTACCTTAAGAATTAACTCTTTACTTTCATATTTTTGTGTCACTATAAAGATGCTATGTAAAGAGATGCTCACTTTCCAAGTACAACTACACAGCCACCAGTCATGTATTCACAACAGTGGTCTCCAGCGCCTTCAACCACTGCTTGCGCAAGAGAGTTTCTTACAGCAAATCGCTCTCCGGCTTTCCCTCTAACAAAGATTTGACCCCCAGTTGCACCATACAAGCAGGTATTCCCTACAATAGTTGCATCCTCAGGGCAAAATCCCGTATTCTCTGCCGGAGTGACAACCAATTCTCCCCCCGAAATACTCTAGCAAAAAATCATTTTGCATGTATCAGACTGTTGCAAGTAAAACTCATTGAATCATGCAATAACTGCTCGAACATAGAACAAGAACACCAGTTGGCAAAACTGATTCATCTTATGCAGTAGCTGCTCAAATATAGCACTTGAGAAAATGGGTGGCCAGTAGAGTTAGAAATAAAACCAAGCGAACTTGAATATTAAATATCTAAAGATTAAAACTTATACAATAGAAGAAAATAAATGGTTCCGAAGACATAAATGGTTCCGAAGACAATGCAGACAATTCAACAAATCTTGTTGAACAATAGACTAGCAAGACACAAAGTGATAAACAGCTGCTAGGCCAATAGTGTCCTGTTAACACCAAAAACTCCAGTAGTTGCTGGATTTATAGCTGAAATTTTTTAACTGACTGAACTAATAGATAATCAAGTTTCTAGCTTAGCTGAACCTCAAATAGATCTAAAGATTTCACTATAGAAAGATACCTTTCCCACATAATCATTTGCCTCTCCAACAAGTCGAATATTCATCCCAGGAGTCAAGAAGCAACCAAATGATTGCCCAGCGCTCCCTGTAAAGCTGAAAGCAATGAAGACAAATGAATTAGCTCGCATCCAAATGAACAGATATGCCGGGCAGATACTGATGATATTTCTATATGTAATGACAAAGCCACATCTTACGTTATGTTCAGCTGCCCAGCAAAACCAGTGTCACCGTACTTTTTGGCAACCACCCCTGCTATACGCCCACAAACAGCACGATCCACATTGTATATCTTTACAGTCTTCTGAACCACTTTTTCATTCTCAATTGCATCTGATATCTGTACAATAACATACAAAATTTCCTCTAATTTTGGCTAATTTTGGCTACACATTGTTATTGATAGAAAATGCTAAAATTGCGGAGCTAATAATTCCTTTCTGTACTTAGTCTAAGAGATAATAGCCTTCAGCTTTAACAAATGGTCCAGCACCTATCTTGGAGGGTGGTGCGCTGAAGATTTCTAATCTGAAGAGTGCCATCCTTTGCACAATGTGGTACCTCAGCCAGGGATGTTTCGAGGGCCCTCTTTACCAGGTCAAATAACTTGTTTTTATCTTTATTGCAAAAATCTTTCCAAGAGTTGTACTTCTAAAAGCTAATATCCGTTTTCTTTCTGTTCTTTTGTGATTTCAGATTTTACATGTAGTAGATTGTAACTTTTTGTGACAGTTAACTACAACAAAGATGCCATGTTGGAAACTACCAAGTGTGGGGGATATAGTTCTCCCACGCCATAAACATAACAAACATATCTGTTGACCGGTTACGGTTACGGTTACGGTTACTCCTATATTTACACTGCTCTCATGACATATGCAGTGCAGCGATGTCGTCCGACATCAAGTCACATGGGTACCTTTAATTTTAGATGCGTCTACGCGTCTTGCTATCCTTTATTATTTTCCTACTTTATAAATGCGTTTGTGCATCTTGTTATGCTTTATTGTTTTTCTTTCGATGCTTTTGCATCGCTCCATGTACTTTTCAATTTCACTTAATATAGTTTGTCGTCTTTCCCTTCAAAAAAAAAAACAAACATATCTGTTGTAGATTTCTTCTCCAATTTTGCCTTCCACAAAATACTAGATTCTATTCTCTAGAATCTTCTGTAACCAATAGTTAATACATGAAGCTCCTACTAGTATATAGTTATCCTAATCAGAGACTATCATCAATACATATATCAAATGAGCCATACTGTGAGTTCATAGAAACTCAATGCAAAATATGAAAATAACACATGGGCAACACCAGCACATGCCATCACAAATATAAAGAAAATAGGAGCTGATAGTTTAAGTTGTGGATTAGTTTCTCGATAATTTGGTTCTTCTTGGGCTTTTCCTCTCAATATATCGTTGGAAATTTATAGGGTCTAATTTCTATATTTAAAATAAAATAAAATAAAAAAATAATGCTATTAACTTCAGAAATTCAATGCATACTAAATCTCATAAATAATCCTAGATATTTCTATATTTAAAATAAAATAAAATAAAAAAATAATGCTATTACCTTCAGAAATTCAATGCATACTAAATCTCATAAATAATGCTAGATAAATGCACAAATGTCTAGGAAAACAATAACAATAGATTGAGGCTAGTGTTACAAAACTATAGCCTTAAAACAAGGTTGCCCTCACAGGTATTCAAGGTTTGTTTGGCAAGTGTCTCCCAGAAAATGTTGATAAGCAAGAAACAGCGATCCAGAAACTGTTTGAACTTTCTCTCAAAAGACTCTTAATCTCCAAGTATGAAATGCACTATCAAACTAGAAAAAACTAGGCATGAAATTACTGGGAATCTATATTTGAATGCAATAAAGGTATTTCTATCAATAAGAGAGAATCCACCTGCTAGGAAAAGTTGTAATTCAGAAAAGCCAAGCATGAAACATTTCATATGTTACCAACCTTTCAAACACATTCCAACAGGTATAACCCTTCCAATATTCCATTCACTAAAATAAAAGATTCAATTTTATTTTTAAACTTCTAACATATATACCCATGCACATAAGCGATGGATATGCATGTAAATTATAATAGCAATCTGTGGTTGGGAACTATGCTCCATTAGATCAAATAAAAAATTTTGTTTTTCTTCAATAAATAGGGCAATGGAACATTTACTACTTCTACCATCCACGTAAACCTATATTAAAATCCCATCCTATCATAGTGCTCACAAAGCTTTTTGTTTAGAGAAGCAGAAACAAGAGATTGATTAGAAAGATAGCAAGTGTTACCTCTGGATCTCCAAGTAAAATATCATCCAGAACAGGACCGTTAGTATGAACATCCTGATTCCTGATCATGGTACTGCTCCATTTTGGCAACCCGACATTCTGGAATCAAAAGGAGAAGTTATACCAAAAGGAAAAAACATGGTTAAGAATATTAAATGCAAAGAGTAGGAAATTATTCAACCACATACTGATAGAATATAACCGAGATCAAGATGCTGTGTTTTCATTAGAGATATATCTCGTGGTCTAAACAAATCTGTCCGTCCAATTATATCGTCTAACTTCTCATATCCCAACTGTGCCAACATGCCTCTTACCTGGGAAAGATAATAATTAGGAAGAGGAACATATGCATCAACCTTGACAGGTTTAACCATATGGATGTTTTAAAAGTGCAATTATACACTAAAGAAAAAATTAAATTGAACAGGAAAGCACTAATCCTAAATTAAAAAAGTAAATAAAAGTTATTACCTCTTCGGCAACATACAAAAAAAAGTTGACTAGATCACCAGGCACGCCAGGAAATCGAGCACGCAGTTCCTCTCTCTAAAATAGGGAAATGGAATAACAAATGCAAACCCCATCTCCATTAGAAAGAAAGAAAGATGGTATAATAAAAGACAAAATGAAAAATACACAACATATTCCCAATGATGTAGGACGAGATTGATTTGGTCTTCTTAATATTTTGCCACTTATTTCTTTTTTATATTCCTTGTTGAAACTGACTAGAATCTCGTCCTACATCACCCAAGATCAGAACTTATCACATAATGTGGCTGCTGATGTGTTGCTTGCCATGTTTCTCCCTCACATGCACACCCACCCTGTGCATTTGTCTCGTATAGCACGAAACTAAATGGCAAGCCACATGGCATGCCATGTCATGCAATAGAGCAAGCTTGTAAGAATTCTGGAACAGTATCATTTACTCTCATCAAAATAAGTAGTCCTGATACCTGGCTGGCTACACCAACAGGACAATTATTCGTATGGCAAATGCGGGCCATAACACAACCTGTAGCAATCATTGCCACAGACCCAAACCCGTACTCATCAGCACCCATAGTTGCAGCCATTAGAACATCAACTCCGCTTTTAAAGCCACCATCAACTCTAAGAATGACTCGTTCTCTAAGTCCATTTTCTATGAGTGTCTGTAAAAATTCGAATACCAAATAATTAGATCATGATCAAAAAGCATCAATCACAGAGCAGTCATCAATTTAGTTCTCATATTTAGTTTCATTGAATCACCTGGTGTGTTTCTGTGAGTCCTAGTTCCCAGGGCCCACCAGCATGCTTAATGGAACTTATAGGACTGGCCCCAGTTCCACCATCATGCCCTGATATCTGCACAGTATAAAGAGTTTTTTTTTTTGTCTCAGAAAAAAGAGAAAATGATCAATAGAGTTGTCTCCCTCAGTGCCTTTCCCATCTGATGATAAAGCAACTATGCAAGTACTTTTACAATTTAGAAATTAATGCAAGTGGTGTTTTCAAGCAAGTACTCGAACAAGCTGTTGATTCGATGCCATAGTTTCTTATTAAGGAGAAAATGAACAAATACTGGTGGTCAAACCAAGTTCATTAAGAGGAAAAAGAAACTTACAAAATTAAAGAGGAACCAAGCAAGCCACAAAAGACAAAGACAACTCTCCGATCTAAATTAATAGGGAAAAAGGAACTGTGGCCCAAACCTTCTTAATCTATCGGTTTATAGGGATCAAACTGAAAATGCATTGTTACAGTAATGGTAGTAATACAACTAATTTACACCGTGGTTAGAGAATGTAGAAAATACAAGGGAAGGGTTTTTTTTTTTCTCTTTCTGTCCTCATTTCAAGAAGAAAAACCGATGATGTTTGGAAAACAAAACTACAAAAGTAGTCAATATATGATGGCTTTAGGTACATTTTGCATAAGTTTTACCATAAAGCCATTAATAGATGCAGAAAGAGCATAAGGATGTTGAGGTAAGTACATATGAGATAAAGATATTTTGTTTTTTTTATTTTATCTAAAGAGCAACACACTCCGTACAAAAAGATAAAAGTCCCTGAGAAGTACCTGTATGATATCAGCATTACCCTTTGCGACCCCAGAAGCAACAGTGCCAATTCCAGCTTCAGCCACAAGTTTCACTGACACCTTAGCTTTAGGGTTCACCTATTTATTCAGCAGAAATTGGTATCTTATCAGAAATCTTTCAACATCTAAATAAGAAATTAAACCCAACCAATTTGCATGATACAATTACCTGATGAAGGTCATAGATCAATTGGGCAAGATCCTCTATAGAATAAATGTCATGGTGTGGGGGTGGAGATATAAGTGGAACCCCAGGTTTCGAGTTTCTCAACCTTGCAATGTATGCACTAACTTTTTTACCAGGCAGTTGGCCACCTTCACCAGGCTTCGCCCCTTGTGCAATTTTGATTTCCAGCTGATCGGCATTGACCAAGAAGGTTGGAGTGACTCCAAAACGTCCTGAAGCAACCTGAAGTTGTTTGAAATAATTATAGGAAATGTAAGAAAATGATGCCTTTTGTGATGATAGCTCATAGGAAATGCATGATCAACTGTTTCACTAACCATTATCTAGGCAATGCACACCCTAATAAGATTGAAAGATGAGATGCACACCCTAAAAGATTGAAAGATGTCCACTTTCAGTTTCATTTTTTAATATTTCCCGTCTATTGAAATAAGGTAGAAATGGTGATTTGCCTATACTGCCATGAAGTAATGCTATATATAGATGCTGCCATAATGAATTGCTTAACTGATGCATTATGGGATCTCTATTTATTTCAGAGTTAAGTTTCAAAAGGGTGACCTGCTTGATAGCACTTGTAGCAGTATCTCCATTTTGAAGACCTTTTAGATGTGGAAGGGTCGGTGAATACCCATCAACAACATCTGCAAGTGGTTTCCAGCGAATAGGATCCTGAAGAATGATTACACATTGAAACAATGAACCGCTAGTCCAAAACAACATAATAAAAGACAACTGTGCACAATAATTTGCATGTAAACGCTAGACGATTTACCTCACCACCTTCTCCAGAATTGGACTTTCCACCTATTCTATTCATTGCAATGGCTATAGCCTCATGAGTTTCTCTGGAAATAGCTCCAAGTGACATACCACCAGTGCAGAATCGTTGAACAATGGATACAGCAGGTTCAACCTTTCCCACAGGGATTGGAGCACGATCGCTTTTGAACTCAATGAGATCGCGAAGAACCTAACATCAAATAACAATGTATAGTCAATATCAAATGATAGTCCAATGCTGAAAAGTTTCATGCTATCTTGAGTTGTAGCCTTCATCTTCTAGCTAGCATTTTCAGAGGACATCTTGTCTCGTGTTGTTCTTTTATTAAAAGTAAGTTTTTTAACAAAAAGTACTCACATTAACGGGCCGGTTAGCTAAATGCTGCTGATAAACAGAAAAGGCACTTTCATTCTTCTGTCGAACAGCTTTGTGTAGCAATTTCGACATCTCTGGGTTGTTTCCATGATACTCCCCTTAAAATAAAGAAATAACAAGTAGCCTTTAGTGCTTTTGAGGCTGATAAAAATTTGATCTAACAAAATTACTTGCATGTAACTAGTTCTCGAGTTTATATATGCTGGTATATACTTTTCTGAGATCTTACTAATTTGCATTTAACAATACCAAAGATGACATATTATTAGCTAGAAGTTGCAATGCTTTCTGAAAACTCAACCAGTTTAACCACCCAACTTTTCAAATAATTGACTAAGAGAAGTCAGGACACAATGTTGAAGGTAACAGCACTTGAAGAAATAAACACATAAACATAACAGTTACCTCCTGGTCTGAATTGTATAAATCCAAAATTTTCCAGTCGTTTAGCTGTATCCTCAGAGAAAGCCTTCACCCAGAAGGACAAAGTTTCCCTCGCCAGCTATAGAACAAAAAAAAAGATGCAAAATGTAAAATCACTGGATACGTGAGTAAGAAGAGTACGATAATTTGAAGACAATATTGTTGTGACAGTCTTCCCATAATATCCTAAGATTGGCTGCACAGTTGTATTCAGTAACCATGCACTCTTAATGTTCATCTGGATCAAATGGAATACCAATCCTTGTCAATTTTGTAAATCAGAAGTGTGTTATGGTGTTACCAATTGAACTGTATACTAGAAGCAGTATGCATCTCACTGTCTACAAAATTATTTAGATGACGAGAACATAACCCCTAACAAGAGATGAACGTATAGCTGTAAATAGGTCTCCTGGTTCTTGAGATCAAAATAAATGACTGGATATAAACACAGCATTAAAAATGCAATCCTAGAGCTATGTCTTTTTCATGCTTAAATGGAAAAATGTCTCCCCGAAACTTTCTTTCTGTAACATGTTTTCCCTATTCTTGTATTGCCAGTGTCGCCCCTCTCCTCCCAATCCTGAGTTTGCATCCAATATCCATAAGTGATGTCGGCCAAATGCGGGACATTTACTAATGTGGACGCTAATTATATGCTTTAGTGCAATTTAAAATGTTGAAAGAAAAAATAAATAAATAAACAAGATTCACCTGAAACCAATATAGCACAGCCTAATTGTCAATCACATTATGGAGCCATTAAATCCCAAACCCATTTTGAATTGGAGAAGGATACTATAACAACAAATGAAATAACTTTTATTACACACAGACCCCACTCCAATATTCAAAGCCTCATCAATTTGGTTTTGATACGGGGAGTTCAAAGTGTAACTATAGAGGCAGTGGTGTTGGAAAAGGTTTGTGACTTCATTTTAATTTTGATTTTTGCCATAATAGTGAGTGAGTGGGTGCCACACATGCACCTACATAGGCAACCTCACGTATATGGAAGTATGGATGGTATCCAAAGGATTTGACAGTGGAACATGGGGATTTAGGGTCATTTAAGAAATAAAATTTCACTGAATTGCCAGCTTGTTGGATGTAATTTTGGTATTTAAGCCTGTTTACAACTTGAATGTTCTTTCAGTTTCCTTGTTCCATTATATAATCATTTAACCCAACTAAAGTAAATATCAAGATTTGCCAATGAGTAACGACTGTGATACGAACTAAATTTGTCCAACACAAGTATTGACAATTTACAGAACAATACATGTACAGTGTTTATGTACAGTAGTACAAAATTCTTATCTATACAAATGCATGCACGATCTTATCATAGTAACCATATTTTGTTTTCTATGATTCTTACCTCATCAAAAGTTAATCCACCAATACTTGATATACTCCCACAAAATGCAAGATCAACAACCTCCTTCCCCAATCCATAAATCTCAAAAATCTGTGCACCGCAATAACTATAGACAGGAAAGAGGTATTACAGGATTTGAGAAATAACCAATAACGCTGACGATGAAACATATAGTAAAACAACTGACGACAAGTTCAAGATGACAGAACAAAAACAAACTACAATTAAAGGGAAAAAACCAAAAAAATAAAAATAAAACTGATTTCATACCATACAAAGAAGACAACACAATTGAAAATAGTTTATCATAATTTTACCTTGAAAGCAACGAGATCCCCATTTTGGAAAGAATTTTAAGAAGACCAGCCGTAACAGCCTGACATAGTAAGAAAGAACCAGTTTATCAGTTTAAAATATCTACATATGCAAAAAACTAGCAATTAATAGTCATCTTGATATAAGTAAGTTCAGAAAACAAGAAAGAGGTTGGCTAAGTTCATATATTGCATTTTCTACAAGAGCATTATGATCATCAATTTACTTATGAGCTGTGGCTCAGCTATTGAATCATGTGCAGCATGTAGAACAAGACAGAAACATAATAAGATAAAAAGTAAAAAATTAAAACTATTTCCAACATAATTTGCATAAAAAATTGACCAAAATATGGGTTTGCAGAAGTTATTGGAAACGTTTTTGCATAAACTCAAAAACTTGGGAAATTAATATGTGAACAAGAAAAGTTACAATAAAATAGAATTACCATCACCTGTGATGCTGCTTTAGCAAAGTAACAATCAAACTATACAAAGAATTGGCTTCACTTGAATAAAAATTATATATAAAAAGAGAAGTGCACTTTTCACACAATTTACTTCAAGTACAATTGTACTGACCTTGCAGAAGTTCTTTTGAGCCTGTTCAATCGTTACAGTAGGCATCTTCCCATTCCGCATTAGATTTACTGTTTTATTACTCAGACGCCACTGCCGACATGTCTCCAATGCCAAGTATGGACACACAGCACTGAGAAAATCATCAAAATGTGTGATGTACAGGCAATGAACTTAACATATGGAAGAAGTGACAACAAGACGAGCAAAACAAAAGCTTTCTTTGAAAAGAAACGGTAATATTTAAGTATTAAACAAAACAATGTAGTAATAGTAGAGAAGAAATCTACAGCATAAAGTAGATGACAAGAGCAAGAAAATCTTACAATGATATAAAATATACACACCCTTTAAGAATGTAGAAATCCTACACAGCTAAGCTTTTCATGAAATGTGTTATCAAATGAAAAAGTTTGGATAACTTGGAAAGAAAAGAGATATTTTGTGGACTGTGTGGGTGGAGAGGAATACAAGCATATGATAATGTGAAGGGCAAGGAGGTGGATCATTTATGGGAAAGGGTTTGTTCTTCGGTTCCATTTGGGCAGCTGCATCTTTAGAATTTAATGATTACTCTTTGCCTGCTATCTGTTAGATTGGGGTGATTTAACCCCAGTCCTCTGTCTTCATATGCATCATATACTCAAAAAGATGTTTCGAGTTGCTGAGCATTCGTTCAAAGCTTACGGAAAAGGACAAAAAGCTCAAAGATTGTGGAGCTGTTTGTTGATAGCAGTTTTTAAAGTTACTTGGATCAAGAGTAGTATATTTTTTTTTTTCCCTGACTCTTGGGTTAGGGATCAGTTTAAATGATCGGTCAGGTTTATGGTCTTCCATTACTGCAGATTTGGGGTTTGGGGGAGGGTTTTTTTATGACTACTTTGCGGGATCTGCTAGCTCCTTCTTCGGTTGTTCCTTTCTTTGGATGTTTTTTTTTTTTTTTATCCCAGAAGAAACAGAACTAAGCACAGTACAGTAGAGGACAAGAAATCCTCAAACTAAGAAATGAGAATCAGAAATCCAGAAAAAAAAGGCTTCAAGTGACTTAATCAAGTCATAGCAGCTTCCCAATCTAGCATTAAGGCTGGCTGATAGGGAATAATTTCCTAACTCTAAGGTCACTGAAGCCCGTTGCGCAGACCAGAAGCTCACTCAATCCCAAAGTTTTTCCACACACAGACCAGGAAAATCATCAAAAGTCCTCCTATTTTGCTCCTGCCAATTTACCCAAAAGACAGCCAACATTCTGCATCTCCATATAATTTTAGCCTTTTACCCCTTCTGAAACACTTAAAACGAACACTTAATAACTCACAGCACCCACTTGGATTAACCCAACTTAAACTAGAGTCACTGACAAATCTCCACCAAATTTGAATTGAAAAAGGACTAGTTGCACGTTCTTTCTTTGGATGTGAACAGTTGAACACCCACTAGTTGTATTTTTCTTCAAGTTCTTGAAATTTCATTTCTACTAGGAAAATAAAATCTTCAGTTCACCTCTAACACCAAAACTCTGCCCTGCTGTTTCTTCGTACCAATTTTACCACTAGGACAATTTAAGGTATTCAAATCCAGTACTTACTGGAGTCAAAATAATTCCTAAAATTTTGAATCCATCATAAAGTTAACCTCTAAAAACATATAAAACAAACTTAAAAGTGAACATCAACAAGAGATCAATGTACTGAAAATGTTTGCATACTATGATAATCAACACATATACTCACCCAAGGTTAATAAAAGAGAGTGAACAAATGCATTTTTGATGGAGAGCTAATGAAAAAATGCAGGCACCTAGTCTATCTTATGTTGAGCTGTATTTGTCAATGTTTTGCAAAGGTCTGTTTTATAGTAAATCCATTATAACTAAATTGTTCCTTTTGTTTTTTAATGAAAGTATCATTTCTGATTAAAAAAAAACAAGTAAATCCTTGTTTCATATAACTTTTAGAATATGGAAGAGTTGCAGATACGATGCTGGAAACACTCCCTACAATTAGAACTGGTGCACAGTTATTTGGTACAAACTTTTCATATAATGCAAAGATGTAATGTGAACCAAATAATAGAGAAAAAGTATTAAAGTAGAGAAAATAGGACTAAGAAAATTTTGCATAGGACTAAGAAAATTTTGGCAAAGATCTGTAATCTCAATTAAATGACAAAGACGAGAGTTCAGATAAATTGGTATCACATGCCTAATAAAAATACTCACATAACATTGCTGTCAAATCACTATATGATTATGGATTCCAACTTCCAACGAAAAACTATATATGTCCATTGACCCAGACACCAAAACAAGCATAGGAACATCACAGAAGTCATTCACAAAGATTTCACTGAAGGAGAACTGACCTTGCACCATATCCAATCAAACAGGCAAATTGATGAGTGCTAAAGCACTGAGCAGTATCCACTATTATAGAAGCTGACATTCTCAACCCATTTTGAATAAGATGCTGATGAACAGCACCAACAGCAAGAAGGATTGGAATTGCAGGATGAGTTGCTTCCTGAAGTAAAAGGGTAATCATCGCAGAATCATTAAAAGCTTTAATATCTATAGAGAGCAATGCCAATCTGATGAAGAAAAAAAGCTAATCACATAAAGAAATCATATTTATTTAGTAAAATCTGCACACATGAGCAACCTATTCTAGCTCACCACATTTTAGAAAATAGAGAGTCATATGTTTTGTCCCTTGGTTGCACATTCAGAGAAAGACTTCCCATATTACAACAAGGTCTTACTCGCTTAAAACTATAAATAAAAAATAAATAATAATAAAAATAATAATAATAATAATAAATTAAAAAATTCAAATGAAAAACAAAACAAACGAAAAAAAAAAAATAGAAATAGAGAGAGGAAAAAGGAACAGAACAGAGTGCCGCAAAAGAAAAGTAAAAAATTACAAAAAAGGCTTTAATGCAATCATCTTTCAGGAAAGTCTAAGATATATGCTCCTATATGAACATATTATCAATCATAAAATGAATTTACTCTCATTGTACAGGATATATCATACAAAAGTTGAATAAAGAACTAAAGAACAAGTTGAAACATATTATCAATCATAAAATGAATTTACTCTCATTGTACAGGATAGATCGTGCAAAAGTTGAATAAAGAACTAAAGAACAAGTTTTGCATTAGTATACAGTGAACCTAAATTGGATCCTCACCAACTCATCAGACCGGTCAGACAGAACAAGCAATTGGCAACCATTTTGAACAGCATCATCAGCAGCTTCACAAAGCTTATACAGCGTTTTTTCCAAGGAACCATCGACCCCTTTATGAATATCAAAAAATGTAGGTAAAACTTGGGGTTTTAGCTGAGCATCCTTAAGCAATGACTCAAGTTCTCCTTCATTGAGCACAGGACTTGACAAGATAACCTGGTCCAAAACATAATAAATAAATTTACTTTGCTAGATCTACATCCAAAAAATAAAGAGGGAAGTTTTCGCAATAATCACTTCAACAATATTATGGTTGCAATCAAAGTATAACTAAGGAAAGAGCTTAACAAACCTGCGATGCATTTTCAGGTCCAACCTCCAAAATATTTCGTCGCTCTCCAATGTTGACTTCAAGAGACATAACTAACCCTTCTCTTAGAGGATCAATGGCTGGATTTGTAACCTGCAACGAACAAATTATACACGACTTTATTAGATCATAACACCAAACAGAATCAAAGTCGTTAGATATGTCTTGGGATGCAATATACAAGATGGTACTAATCCAGTGTGCACTTGAGTAGTATATTATAATAATTATGTTGATTTACCATGATTTTCAAACTCAAGTTATTAGGATGTGGGTTCATGCTATAAATAAAAGGGGCCTAACATGTGTAGTCATAGAACTAAACAGAAACCCAAGCTAGCATATCTATTTAGGTTACTATTGCTCCTGAAAACACAAAAATTGCTAGGAGATGTCAGCCAAAATTATTTTTGTGTCCAAATGCTACCAAAATAGTTCTCCAAGGTTAGCAAGAGGACATATTGAACAGAACAGACATAGTAACTGCATCCAGATTAGTGTATTCTTATCCCTAAACAGACAGAGGCGCTTTGAAAATGTTAAAACGGAAAAGAAGAAGGGAATACAATACAATGCTAAAGTAGAGAAACCTAATGAAGCTAAGTACCAAACCTACCGCTAAAAATATAAATCCTAATCTGATTTAGAAGTCCTACTCTGTTTAATTTTAATAATTTAATATGAAACTATGTGCATTTCTTTAACAGTAATTATTATTTACAACCACCACACTTATGAAAGACTGATTCTGTTCTACTCATTCGAGAAGCTATTCTAAGTATCTATATAACCAAATTAAACTCAAAGATGTTTGTTTAGATCAATGATAAGAAAGTTTATATATAGAATAAAAAAGACTGCTCAGATTAAAAAGGCAGTTATTGTCAGCAGAGGTAAGATTGGCAGCCAGCTTCCAGACTCAATTACATATGTAAACAAATTAACAAACCTGCGCAAACCGTTGCTTGAAATAGTCATATAGCATATGTGGTCTCTGAGATAAAATCGCCAATGGAATATCATCACCCATGCAAAATGTAGGCTCCTTCCCCTGTGAAGCCATTGTCTCGATAACCATTTGGACATCCTCACTCGAGTAACCAAATGCCCTGCTCCCATGAAGTACAAAATATATAAGCCAACTCAAGAAAATGATTATTTAACCGTTACAAAGTAAAATCTTGGCCATCACAAAACACTGGACATGACAGTCAAATAGACCTAGTGAAATCAAGCAACCCAGTAGCATCAACAGGATACAATAGATAGAAATTAATTTTCCATTTTCATAATGCAATATTATCTACAAAGTTTTCACTCTCTACTTTCCAAAATGTAATTTTGTTTACTAAGCTTTTGTTCTTACCAGATCCTGCAAACTAAACCTTAAAATTTTCTCAGAGGTTCCAGTGCCCAAATGTGACATTATATATGCAAGTATTACTTTTCCTGTGGAAATAGATCAGACTTATTACATGCTCAGAATTTGTGTTCCAATAGATGATAAAGCAGTTCCAAACCATGACAAAAGGTGAACTCAACAAAGCTAAAGTGATTGTATTTTCCTGTATGTATTGTTTCTTGCACATATGTGCAAAACAAAGAGATTAAGTACATTTACAGACCCCATTATCTTGATTCAACAATTATAGTAAAAGAAACCCCACAAAACGAGAACATTTACTTCTACAGTTAGAGAAATTGTGCTCTTCTGGTCCATAGCACAAAATAAGGAATTAGAAAAACACATCAAACCTTTCAGTAACCTGACCCTAAAGAGGCAGTGTGGTCTTTCTGAGGCCAAGTGTCATTTCTATACAATGTCCAAAGAAACGTCTGTGCTCATGGTTTATGTTTGGGTGCCATTTTTGGTAAATCCCCAAAGAAAACACCCTTATCAAGACTCAATACAGAAACCGTAACCTACAGCTACCTGGCAAATATAGAAAAAAAACAAAAAAATAAAAACTAGACTTGGAAATCCACCAGAGCACAGGGGCCACAAGGCCAGCACCAGCACTCCTCTACACAGCTGCACCTCTATGCACCTTTAAAGAAATAAAAGATCTTTTCTTTCTATCCAGAGAACCCAAATAACAGCCAACGCACGGAAGTTTATTCTCATTTTATCATTGTAATCACCAATTCTACCTTAGTTAGTTTTGCTATGGTAGAATGTCAGAAACTATGGATCACTGTTGCCTTTTTTTAAATAGAAGACTCACTGTTGCCGTCTCAGTATTGCATCATTGTCCGCGATTGTGGATGAAAGGAAGTTCACAGCCTTTAAGGTCCGCATGTTTTCCTGCACCCACTTTCCATATGGATTTGACAAAGCCACTCGCTTCTTAACTTCTGTGTTCTCATAAACCTGCAATTTGAAAGCTTAAGAATTTAAATTAGCTCTAAAGCAGCCAATCCTAGATAATGAGTTCTACAGCTGAAAATAAGAGAATGTTTGATAAAAATATATTTTGGAAGAAAGCTGAGAAGAGCAAATATCTTCAACCTGTGTATTCTCATGACCAAGAATATGAAACACTCAGATTGAAACACAAGCATTATGCAATTCCAAATCCAGTTCTCACTCCCTATTTCTTATTATGAACACATGCATTGACATTGTACATTTGAAAGAAATGATAGGAATAGCTAAACCGTTTCAGTCAAGGACTTCTAGAGTTGAAAATGTAAATGATTCATTATAAGAGAAACAATTTTATTTCTTTTCAAGGAACAGTACAATTGTGGATAAGCAATCCACATCAAAAGAAAACGAAACAACCCAAATACATTAGACTAAAAACAAACCAAACAAAACTCACTCCACCACAGCTAGCAAATTGAAAATTTTACTTGAGACAGAAACCCTCAGTAGCATCTGCAGAAAAACAAGCCCAGAAAGCAGCCCAAAATTTGACTCTTGATCCAAAGCTCCTCCATAACAACCACTAGAAAATCTCAAAGATACTCCTACTAAACTCCATCAATACAACAACAAACACCTCTACAGAGTACCCTTCCCCAAAGCCTTGAACTGAATGCTCAATAATTCCAAGCACTAAAGCATTCTTTTGTATCCGCAATCTCCTCCCCTACTTTATTAAAGTACGCACAGGTGTATGGAAGACCAGACATAAAGCATTTTCTTTTGTACCCCATTGCAAGTATTGACACTGACTCACGCAAGCCACCAAAAGCCTGGGGTGCCTTCAAATTCCAAATCTGGAAAGCAGGCAGTAAAAGAAAATGGCAGGTGCTTTCCCATTACACCAAGTATGACCACCACTGACCAGGTCTATCCCTCATTACATTCCTAATTCCCTTCTCTGCATCAAAACCACTTAATTCTCTCCAACAGGTGCTACATCAATGCACCACCTGCAACACACATCACCCCCCAACCAGTTGTCCTCTTGAAGTCTAGTCCTCTGCCCATTACCCATCACAAACTCGCAACAACATACAAAAGATGCCCATTCCACATAGCATCTGATGCCAACAGAGATTTCCACAACCATTTTATGATTTTACCTAAAGTCTGCTGCGCCTTTTATTTCAGGTGTTGGATCACCTACTAACTCCTGCTGGCTCCAATGCCTCATAAGCATCTAGTGGCACTTGTAAATGATCAGAATGAAAAGTTCTGATATTCTTAAAGTACCCAACTCTAAATAATTGAATGTCTACTGTATTTTCTCCCCAAAAAAAAACAAAATTATCAATGACTCGCAGTTTGAAAACAATTCTCTAGGAAAAATATTCCCAAACTTTAGAAGTATACAAATAGGCAAGTTCAATTTATTTCTGGATTTTATTGACTCACAGTTTCTTCACAACCAAAATCCACCTAATAACAGCAGCAAGATAAATCAAAATATAGTCGTGCAAACTTGATCTATAAATAAACCCTAAGTTATTAGTTACTTTGTACTACCATCCTCGCAAACATATCCAAGCAACAATAATATAGACGAAACATACAACAGGAAAAAAGAAAAAATAAATAAATAAAGTGTTTTACAAACCTGACCACTTAGTAAGTCAACAGATATCATCATTCCAGGACCTAGACGACCTTTCATTGTAACTTTTGAATCATCCACTGGAAGAACCCCAACCTGGACAAGATAAAGAACATACCATGTTTAATCACATCCAACATATTATGCAACAGCAGTGGAACCTAAAATCTCTTTTGTTATGTATAACTGGAGAAAGAAACCAACTAGCGGTTTATTCAAATGCTTTTCAGAGCCTGGATGTGCTTCTTTAGACATCCGTTTGTTGCTATCATACAATCCATGATTATATTTTGGCTTGCTCCAACCTAGTATGTTTTTTTTCTTTTTGGTCAAGTAGCTAAACAATTTGCTGTGGAAGGTTTTTCACATCTTTCTTTGCCACGTTTTCTATTGTTTCTTCATTAGGTACCTCAGGGTTCTTTTCATTTGTCTTATGTTATTTCCATGCCCAGACTTGCACCCGCACAACTAAGATATGATTTGGCTCTATACCAGTTGATGTAAGATAAAAAGAATCTAATCACACTCATGTGTCAAAAAATAAAATCTAGTCCCAACCATCAGAAGCAACAATGAACAAAGCAGCAAATAAATCAAACAATAGCCAAGAAAAAACAAAACCTCCTAAGAGATAGGGCATTTCCAATGGAGCTTAGACTGTTTTTTGTATCTAAGGAAAACACAGATACCCAGGGCAACACCAAAATCTAGCTTTGTTCCAAAACAAATCCACCAACTCATCATCATTAAGTTCAAATGAAATTGTTACTTTCCGTACTTCTTCAGATTCTGAACTCACTATCCGACTTCTACTATTAGTGACTGCCTTTAGAAATCATTAATGACCAGGAACAGTAAACAGTATTACCAATTATCTGTCCTTCTCTTTTTTGGATAGGGAAAAAAAATTCAATAAAAATTAACAAATATATCACTCTCCAGGCTAAAGTTAATCTCAATCCAGTGGCATACTGGCACGAGCCAATTTTGTGCTCACCCAAAAGCTAGTAATTCATCTAACACTTTAAAAAGGTTCAAGCAAATAGAATAACTAAAAAACACCAAACGAACCTCAGATGCGACATAAACAACGTTATCAGATGTCCGCCAATATCTAGCAGGCCGAAGTCCATTACGATCAAGACATGCCCCAACTGTTTTTCCATCACTGTACCACATAATTTATATTAGCAACAAACAGAAGAAAGCTGTATAGTCCAAAATAAATAAATAAATAAACTATAATAAATAAATAAAAGTGACTTCCTGCACAGAAATCAAGTCTGTTGCATTATAAATTATTAAAGCAAGGCTTAACGTTTCTGATGCGGAATTTGCAAGCATCTCTTAAGCCAAATGCACAATTTTGAACAATTCAAAGAAATTCAACTATAGGGTAAATCAGATTGATCAAAGAGATACGTACCTGTGCCACAACTACTAGTTTAGAGATACGCGAAAATAAAAATTGAGTTGATGTTTTTATTGCCTTTACTATGGAGAGTTGACTTTAAGCTTTACCTGAATAACAATAAAGCAGGTCCATCCCAAGCCTCCATCTGACCCTTGTAATAATCATAAAAATCAACCACCTAAAAGAAAATAAATAGAGTTCAGTAGAGACACAGTATGTTCAAAATGTGGGATAACTATTCTAAATACAAGAATTCTGGTCAAGATCTAGATGTTGAGAGTGAAAAATATTTTCCTGTTTCTGTATTCTCAAATTCTGCTACTCATTAAAATCCTAAAATAACGACATTTATCAGCTAAACAAAGCAAATAGAGAAAATCAAAATATCTTTTATGAATATCTAACTGCACTACCAAACAAAAAATGATGTGTTAAACAAAGGAAAAAAAAAAAACATGTAATATGACTACATCACTTCCATAGAATCTCACGAGTTAACAGTGAAAACTAAGAAAACTAATACAACCATATGCTTTATTCATAATGAAGGCTTTCTAAAGTAAACAGACATAAGAATGCGTAGACTGGGGAATTAAAAGGATACTTCTAAAACTAAACAGACCTTAAGACACAAAGGACATCTGGGTAGTATTTTGAGACATAGTCACTATTTACAGCTCAGCATGTAGCTCCCCAGTTTTATGCTCAGCTCATAACCTGGGAGCTGGACCTAAATTCTGAGCCATGAATGAGATTCGGAAAAAAAATAAATAAATAAATGAATAAAAGATGTAAAATTCAACCCTGGGGAGATGTAACTGTCTCAATTGCATGTAACTGTGACACAAATCAAATTGAAACTAAAAGCTGGGGGGTGATCAGAAAAACCAAAGACATTTAGGGTGCTACGAATAAATGCTGCCCGAACACACAAGAGCTATGCATCAGGAAAAGGGAGACAAACTATGGTAGTACAATACAAGTACAACACCATTTATACTTTAAACAGAATGGTGAAGCATCATCTTAGTGTACCTCTGGATAGTTAATCATCAGAGTTGGATGATTTTTGTATCCCTCAGGGACAAGAATCATCAGAGCCTCCTCAGCAGTCCGGCCACTTCTTAGTAAGAACTACAAACAGAAGGAAAAAAATAATAAATAAAACAAAGTAAACGGAATATTTTAATTTAAAAGCAATTATTTAACTATAAAAAATAATGATGGTCCATTTATTAATAACCGAGACAATGTAGGAGCATCAATAGGAATGAGAGATTGTCAGTGTCCAGAAATAAAGGCATGGTTGTCAAAGATAGCAACAAAAAACAAAAGGTTCCAAGCATGGCTCATTTTAAATGTCTCTAATTAGAGTTCGAAACAACTAGAATTTAGTTTCATCTTCCATCATCAAACAAATATGAACAATTAAAATTGGCAAAGAGATACTACAACAAATTATCACACTCATAATGCTCGAATTTCCGTAAACATAAACCACCAAGTTGCATTTATATGTAATTCAAGCAATACCAAAATAAGCATCAAGAAAGCTATAAGTAATACAGCATTGGTTGTGAAAGCAAGGTTTGTAATGCAATGGAAATACTGGACCCACTTCAAAAAAATAAAATTTAAAAAAAAAAAATACATAGGAAGCCAACTTAAAAGTCGTTTACGAGTTAGTTATTAGTTTTAATTTTTTACTGATTTATTTCCAATGAATCATTATATAAACAGAACTCTTTGAATTTATTATAATCGATAATCAGCTATATTGCTTATCTCATACTTCAGCCGCACTGTCAAGATTCGCAGAGTCTGAACCCTTTGGATTGCCATATGGACGAAGTTCATTTTCACGATCATGCCATACAGGTGACTTCAGTGAGGCTTCACGTGATTGCATCCAGTTCAAGTTCCCCTGAAATAGAAATGTGGTGTCATCTTAAAAAGAGGTAAGTGCAACTCATAGAACCAATTTAAACCCTAAAATCTCAAATGACTTTTCAAGTTATAAATACAAACCTGTATGGTGTTGATCTCTCCGTTGTGACCAAGTAACCTCATTGGTTGTGCAAGGGGCCATCTAGGAGTGGTATTTGTGCTATACCTTCGATGATAGATGGCAAAAGCGGATTTATAAAGGTCACTTTGGAGGTCAGAATAAAATAAACCAAGAACTTCTGAGCGTAGCATTCCTTTGTAAACTATTGTTTGATTGGACAAAGAACAGAAATAAAGATCACTGCCCCAACTTTCTGAGCTTGCTGCTCTTTCGATTAACTTCCGGCATATGTACAGTTCTCGCTCAATGTTGTCAACTTTTTCCTCTTTAACAACTTTGACGAATACCTGTTGTATGCTGGGCATTGTTTCTTTTGCATAGAAACCAACTATAGCTGTATTCACTGGAACAGGTCTCCACCCAAGCACTTCAAGACCCTCTTGTTTAAAAATATTCACAATAGCTAAAGAAAGAAACAGAAACAAAACAAAACAAAATAATATTACGGTCAAACCACATACTATATTGAAACAAACTTTTGCTCACTCACAACTGACAAACTGAAGCAATGGATAAACAGACAGATAGTCAAAAAGTGAAGGTAGACAAGGTAGAGAGTAGAATGAAACAATAGATGGGGACAAGAGGTCCACATTCCACGAAGAGAAAGGGATTCGAAAAAAATTAGGAGAACAATAAACTTAACCCAATAAATAAGAACTCAAATCTTATAAAATAAATATTTCTTAATGTAATTGACAAAGATTTCCGTTAAGCATTGAAAACCCTTTTTTGTCTCACATCCTATAGTTTTGCTGCTCTTAATACATCGATCAATATTGGTCATTCGATTAATGCAAAAAATTATGGAGCAAAAATAAAAAAAAAAGAAACAGGTCTTGAAATAGAATTTTTGAAAACTACCATCAAGCCTCAAGTCAGTTTTGAGAACAAACTACTCAATGTGGTAGAATAAACTGTAGGTTAGGACTGTTTCTTTATTTCTTACCCCTCTTGCTAGAAAAAAAAAAAATTTCTTTCTTTTCCTTTTTTTTTTCTGGAAAGGAACATATGTATTGATCACAGAGAACGATACAATAAAAGTGGACAGACACCACAAAGCTAATCACATGCAATTAGCAAGTTGCAGACAAACCAACCTAATAATGTTTGTAACGTTAGACTACAGCTGCCTTCCAGACTAATAGAACATAAGATAGGTTAGAGTCTTTGAAGTGTACCCCTCTTACTAAAACATGAGCACAAACGTTTGTTTTAGTGTCTACTACAGCAAGCAAAACAATCTGGAAAGAGATCACAGATCACACATCATGCTTACTCAACGTGAGGCCAGAGAGCAGATAAAAAATTCTGTCAAGACGGCTGAATTAGCCATCTTTAAAGCCGATAAATTACCAAACACACTAATTACTGTATACACAAAAAGGACTGGAACATACTGACAACACTATGAAGGACAGGTTGTTGAATTTGGAAGGTTGGTGTGACCGTTTAAGTGCCAATCTTTACCTGGATGGGGGGATTCATGAGAAGCTTAATACTATACAATCCAAGGAAGTCCTTACACGTGCTTATCCCCACTTTAAGTGCTTCATTAAGAGGGGACAGTGCTTCACATTCTAGCAGTTGTTGGTTCTTGTTGGTGAAAAGTTCTTCAATTTAGAGGTAACTACTCTTTTTTAAGAAACATAAGATTTTTTTATGAAGAAAGAGAAACTGGATTTTGTTCTGGATAGAATTAACTTTTAGCTTCTCTTTGGAAATCTTTTTTTATTAAACATTCTAGAGATAATTCCTGTTTCATCTTGATTGAGGGTTGGGGTGGTTGACTTGAGTTGCTTTGTATTTTGGGTATTCTCTTCACATACAATAATAAAGATCTTATGACAAATAATAAATAACCACATAATATGGACAAATCAGAAATCAGATTATTGTTTGAGATTCCTTTACTTATACTAACTATCAGATAAAAAATTGTCAGGACAGGTGCACAATTCATGCAAAATCGAATAAGATCATTCACCGTTAAAACAAAAGGAAGTTATTGTAAATAATGTAATTGATAGCAATCACCTTTTTTGGCTTCTTTCATAAGGTTGTCCTCTTTGGGGAGGAAAATCATTCCAACACCAGTGTGTAACTTGTCAAACGATGCAATCCCTTGCTTGTCAGCCCAATTGTTAAATAGATCCCATGGGATTGAACTCATCAATCCTGAACCATCACCAGAGTCATTATCTGCTCCACAGCCTCCACGATGTTCCATGCAGCCAAGAGCTGTAAGAGCATCCTTAACAATGCCATGAGATGCTTTGTTGTCCAGATTGGCAATGAATCCAACTCCGCAAGCTCCTCTTTCTGATATTATATCTTTCAGGTCCGCAACCTGTTGAACATGGAATCAGATTTCTACAGATAACTGATTGAAAATACAACTCATTCAAATGCATGACAAGTAAACCTTAAACCAAAAATGGAAAAAAAAAAATAATAATAATAATAAAGAAGAAGGCAATAGAAACTGCAAGTTTCTGACAAACTTTCATGAAAGACAGTTATAATGCATTTCTCATATGTGTGAAAGTAATTTTTCATAATTCTTCTGAGTTTTGTATGAAACAAAAAAAAATGAATAATTATACTGAAACTCATCCATATTTTGTGAACACACTAAGAAATTTCAAATCTACGAGCAGTCCAGATTTTAGGAAAACACTAAGAAATAACAGGTAATGGATAAGAAGTCCATAAAAGACACAAACAAGATCACCAAAGCCCAATGGTGGAAACATAGTTGAAGTAAAGGTGAACCATGCCTCAGCAATCCAAGATTCTACAATTCCTTTGCCACACGTGATATTGTGTCTCTAACAAATGCTACTCTTATTTTGTATCTTTCAAGAAACACAGTACAGGGAACAAGGTGTCCCCTGATCTACCAGGCAACCTGGTTTACAAATCGAAACAGTAACAATCAGCACTGATCATTTCACCTATAGTTTTAGATTGGAAAGCAGTTGTAACTCAGGGGTCTTTCTTTGTCTAAGCAGGTTTCACAAAGTTGAGACCTCAGGTTTGTTGCTCTAACTCAGGTAGCTTCTATATTTTTGTCGACTCCTTCTCTGCTTTAACTTAATCAAATAAGGCTGTTTCTCTGGACTAAACTCCTTTCTTCCTCTCCATCCAAAATGTCCCAGCTCAACCCCTTCTCCAAAGAGCTAAGGCGACCCGACAGCATAAAAATAAATAGTTCACACACTTGGCTCCTACTAAGAACTAAAGCAATCCTGTATCTGAAATGACTCCTCATTTCTTGGCGGCTTTAAAAAACAATCTAAGCATGAGGAGGTGAGCAAGTGTTGTATTATTAGTCCTGTTGTTGGCCTATGACATTCCTATTTCCTACACAGGTGATAGAATAGTTTTGCGCTCTATGAGCAAAGTTAGAAGCAGTTGTGCATTTAAGATAGATAAGTAGAGAGCCAAAGGAAGAGTGGCTTAGAGACGAAGTGATTAAAACGGCGTCGTAGCAGAAATACCTGAGGTTTGGAAGTCGTAGTAGGAGGAGGAGGAGGAGGAGTTGAGTGATCGGTAGAGGAGGGTCCAAGGTCGAGCACGGCTTTGGAAACGAATTGAGGGAAGCTTGTCCGTAGAGGCTGGGATGCTCCGTTGAATTTACGGCGAGTCCTCTTTGATTTGCAGTAGCCGACAAAATCGACGAGAAAGAGTCCTTTCATCGGGGAGCGGCCATTGGAGGAGTGAAGCAGCTGAGGAACAGGAGCCAGTGACTGCAACGCCGCCATTGGAGGAGTGAAGCAGCTGAGAGGGAGAGAGTGAGAGAGAGAGAGAGAGAGAGAGAGGCGTTTGTGGAGAATGTGGAAATGTGGTGAGGATTGAGTTTGTGTGAGAGAGAGAGAGATAAAAAGAGATGAGAGAGAGGTTCGGAACCAACCACCCGCCCCACCTCTCGCGTCTACTTCTTCGTCTTCGTCTTCGTCTTCTTCCTTATTCGCTTTCTTTTTTTATTTCTTTTCTTATCCCCTGTCTCGCGCCTCACCCTACTCTCTTGTTACCGCCCCTTCATCTCCCTCCATCTCCGTTCTCGACTCTTTGGAAACGCGAATTCCATTCGCCCACTCTTCACGCTTTCGTTGGTCAAACAGAATCTGTTACGTACGTATCTCTGACAATTTTAAAATAGGGGTCGTGACCACTTACCCAATTTTAACCAAAAAATTGCCCACTTGCTCCACTAAGAGTTTTTTGACCCCATTTACCCAATCTAACTTCTACTGACATAATTACCCTCCTTTTAATCTCTCTCTCTCTCCCCCCTTCACCGATCTCTCTCTCTCTCTCTCTCTCTCTCACTGAACTCCGTCACGCTCGACGAATCCGGCGACCCAGACCGCAACGACTTCTCTCTCTCTCTCTCTCACTGATGCTCAACCCAGGCCTCCGGCGACCTAGGCTTCTGACGAATCAGATCGTCGAACTTCCAGTGCCACTGGAGCATCTCCACTGGTTGTACATGTCCAGGTCCATCGGGTTGTCAGAGACCCAAACCGTCGGGACAAACTGCTCCTCCTCGCCGGGCACGTCGGGTGCTATCGTCGTTCTCCTCCTCGCCGTGGACGACGTCGATCCGCGTCAGAGCTTTCTCCAATGACCAGTCGAAAGAGGTCGTCAAGCTTCTAGAGAAGCAGTCGACGTGCACCGCCGATGAGCTCCACCATCAACCTCGTCCCAAATCCAATCAATTCTGGAGCTTCAAGGTGCAATTTCACAGTTCTGGCCGGCCGATCAGACAGCAAATAGTGCGCCGGTGCCTCCGTCCCTTGTCCTTCAGATCCGATGCCCAGAGCAATTTCTGGGTGCCAGAAGCATTTTTTTTTTTTTTGTACATTGTGAACCCCGAGAATGAGGAAGGAATTGCAATGTAACTGTGGGGTTTGTTTGATGGTCTACTGGGGGCAGTAGACACATTATTGGCCCCCAGTAGACTTCGATATGATGGACAGGGATCACTATAGTGTGGTGTTTTGATAAGTTATATGTTGTTTTCTGTGTATTAAAGTCAAATTATCTGTGAATCCTACAAAAAGGTGCATTTTTGGTGGTCTATTGGGAGGCAGTAGAAACATTAGACTTTGTATTGGGGGGCAATAATATGATTACTGGGGGGCAGTAATATGATTATAAATTGATCAATTGTTCCTGTAGTGTATTCATTTTGGTTTTGGGAGTTCATACAATTCACTGGACGTCAATAATATGATTTTTGGGAGGCAATAATATGATTACTGGGGTCAGTAATATGATTACTGGGGGGCAATAATAGCCGGATTCTGGAATCCGGTCACCGGTTGTCGGAATTCGGTCACCGTTCGCTAGAGTCCGGTCACCGGTCGCCTGAATCCGGTCACCGTTCGCCGGAGTCCGGTCACCGGTCGCCGGAGTCTGGTCGCCGGAGACCGCGCCGGGCACTGGTCACCGGAGCACAGCAAGGTGGAGGGTGACTTCTCTCTCTAAGTGAGAAAGAAGGAGAGGGCAAAAAAGTCTCAAAAAAAAAAAGAAAAAAGAATTAATTGGGTAAAGGGGAAATAATCCCTTAGAGTGTTTTGGGTAAATGGGGTTAAAAAACAGTTGGTGGAGCAAGTGGGCAATTTTTAGCCTAAAATTGGGTAAACGAGCATTTTCCCTTTAAAATAAAAAAATTATATGAAGTCCAAGACCGAATCTGCAGCGGGTGGGTAATGCATATTTTGGCATATTTTGGCTAAATTTTTGTGTTAAATTAGTCTCTTACTATAGGTCACACTCTGTTAAGATTTACGTCAAATTTACTGATATAGCAATCTATTCCACGCTACCTCAGCAATTTACATGCCATGTAACTTGTAAATTGTCTAATATATACCCCCTTTGCATTTTCTCCCATTCTTCATCCAAAATTCCTTCCAAATTGATTCACATTTTCACTCCAAACCCCTAAATACCTCCAAACTGAGGTGTGTGTGTATATATATATATATATATATATATATATATATATATATATATATATTGGCAACAGCAACAAAAACCACAATTCATCAATAAACTCCAAAATTCATACAATGAAAAGCATTCACTTTCATTCAAAATAAGGCATAGTATTTACAGCAAGCTATGAAAAAGCTCTAATTTACTAAAAACAAAAATTAGAGCATTACATCATTCATCAATTGTTCAAGTATGACTGTAATTTAGCTCTTAGCAAAATATTAGAGCTAGCAACTAAATGACGCAGCACAGAGTTGCACAAAAAGATGTCTACAATCAATTGCTGCCTATGTTAATCCAAGAGGTCTATATCACTACTAATTTTCATCTCATGTACCTGAGCTTTGTTTGATCCTTTGAGATGATCCTGTTGAAGTTGTTGTAGGACCAAATGTTGCAGTGAAACAAAGTCAATACATCAAATCTAAATCACACAAGAACACAAATGATAATAGGCATAACTGAAGGATATAAGTCTCATAGTGGGATTTGAGGATTACCATTAGTGGGATTTGAGGATTACCATTATTCTGGGGTTCAACGTATTGACCAGCCATCTCTCTGTAGCTTTAGTAACAAAGATCCCATCAACAACTTGACAGCCACAAATGTCCCTTGTCTGCATAGCAACTCTAGAAGCCACAAACTCCAGAAGCTCCAATGCACCAAGACATAACCAAAAACAAAACAAAAGAAAGCCTTCTATGTTATACTACTCTAAGCTTTCAAAATGGGACTGAACTCAATGCTAAAAACGTAGTTAACACAGGGACTTTATTCTGATATATATAGAGGCCTAGTATTAACCTTGTGCTCATCCCATAAGGAGTCCAAGATTTTCTAAAGATTTTATCAACAGAAACTTGATGTTTATCATGTACATACGCTTAATGTTAATCAGGTTCATTAACAGATAAGTTTCCTACTTCTATTGAGAGACATAGACTTCAATTTGATAACATGATAGAGTCCTAGATATGTATTTCTGTTAGTTAGTTTCACATTAAATCAAAACTATTATCTCAATACATTTAGATAATGACAAGTTCAAATTATTTTCCAACATTCTCCCACTTGAACTGACATTATCTTTATGCATAGCATTTGAACCATAATGAGAAAATAATCAACAAATGAAGTGTGCACTGAAATACAAGGACAAAACTCATAACTTATCCAGCTTAGTCAATGTGCAGAACTGATGCAAAATCTAGAACTGATTTTGATCAACATGATCAAGTCAGTTAAAGTCCACTAACACTAATTGTTGTACATCACATAAGCTCAAAATGATAAACAGAAGAGCAATTGGAAAAATAATATGTCTATCTATAAGGTTCCTTGCTCATAGTCCAACATAATGATTTTGACAACTCAAAATCTCATCAGCAAGCACTGAAAATTAGTGAATTTGTTGCTTGCTCCCTTAACCTGAAAAGATTCACTTTGATAATACACAGACATAATAATTTCAATAGTTCCAATGAATCAAAATGGTACCATAAATAAAACTGTAACTGGAAAATTGAATTTATTAATAAATTACACAATGAAATTTACAAATAAGCTGAGGAATTAAAAAAAAAAACGACTAAGAATTAACACAAGCACTCCTTCTTAGTCGTTTTGCTTTTCTGTTTGGGTCTTTTAGGCCCCGCTTGTAACCAAAAAAAAAAACAGTTCAAATAAAGCTTATTACAAAGATTTGAATTCTAAAAATGAGAGGTGACTCCCATTGAGCTCAAGAATCTAATTGTGATAAAATTTCCAGATTCTTAATGTGCTTTCGAAAGCATGCAACTGGTAAAGGCTTTAGTGAATGGATCAGCAAGCTGAGCTTCTGTATTAATATTCAAAACTTCAATGTCTCCAAGGTCTACCCTTTGTCTCACACTGTAGTATTTAAGATCAATGTGTTTAGAATTATTTGATCTTTTACTGTTCTTTGCAAAGAAAACAACAGTTTCATTATCACAGAACACTTTGAGTGCTCCTCAAACTATAGTTTTGAGAACTTTAGTTTGCATCAAAAAATTCTTAATTCATAAACCCTCACAAACCCCTTCATAAACAGCTATGAATACTTCTTGCATTGTAGAGGTGGCAATCAGTTTTTGTTTCATGGTTTTCCATGCCACAGCACCTCCAGTAAGCATAAAAACATATCCACAGGTGGATTTCATAGAGCTAGGATAGTTACCTGCAAAGTCTAAATCAGTGTAACCATATAACTCTAGGTTTTGCACTATCTTATAAACTAACATGTGAGCTTTTGTTCTCTGCAAATACCTAAGGAATTTCTTTCCTGCAACCCAATGTTGATGACTGGGGTTAGATTGAAATCTGGATAGGATGCCTACTACAAAGGATAGATCAGGTCTAGTACAGACCTGAGCATACATTAAGCTACCAATGAGTCTAGCATATGGTCTGCTTTCCATGTCACCACTCTTCCACCCATTTTTAGAATTTTTAGAAAATTTATCTCCTTTAGACATAGAGATCGACTTCACCAGAAGCACAAGATTCCATGCCAAATCTTTTCAAAACCTTACATATGTAAGCATTTTGAGATAAGCCTAAAAGACCTTGTTTTCTGTCCCTCTTTATTTCAATTCTCAAGACATAAGATGCTTCACCTAGATCTTTCATATCAAAATAGTTAGACAGATGATATGCTATAAGTAGCACGCAATTTAACCCTGCAAAATGTAGTTGTCAATATAGAATAAGTAGGGATCGTTCAAGCCGGGGATTGAGGGTACACCTGTAATTGCAATAACAACTAAAGAATTAAAATAATAAAATATTATTTACAAAAATAATATAAAGAATAGAAATATATACAAGTGAACACAAATAAGGGGGTTTTATGATTATAGAATCGGAATTAAAATTAAATAAAATAAAGAAAATGTAAAAACACATTTACAAGAGTGGAACGCAAGGAACAAAGATCAAAATCACAACCATATGCAAGAAATTCGATTACAATTCTTATAGTTGGTTATATAATGTCATGAGAAAGAAGTTGACCATGTGAAACGTTAATAAGCAAACAATTTCTCATATTTTACTTTCCTTGAATAATTGATTTAAGTAAAAGCACCTAAATCGATCCTATTGAACATTCAATCATAGTCTAGAAAGCTAGCTAATCAAGAACACATTCAATGCATGAAGAACAAAGAAAGGATGTCAACCAAAGTGCACAACCTAGTATGAAAAAGTTCATTTATTTGCAATCCTCCTTAATTGATTTCGACTTTTGTCCAAAGCCTTTACTACTTATGTGTAATACCCCGGAAAAAAATCCAAATTAAATTCCGTGGATTTTTAGAAATGATTTCACGATAGTAGGAGCGAGTACGAAGCTTGGAGAAGTTGTGGAATTAGTTCGAACGATTTTATTTTCGAAAACGAACGTTTTTAGGGGGTCAACAAAGTTGACTTTTTATACGTTCAAAATTTGGGAAAACTTCCTTCATGAAAGTTGTAGAGCTCGTCGATACGAGTTCGTGGACATGTGGAACGCATTATTCGGAGTTCGTATGATTAAGTTATGAATATTTGAAAATTGGGAATTTTCTATAAATAGGAAAAATTTCTGATTTATTCATTAAGGACGAAACTTTTCTGTTTTTGCGGAATAGTCCCCCGGACTCTCTCTCTCTCTCGATCGAAAACCCTCAGACCCGGCGGGTCGAGCTCGACCCGACCCGGCTTTTTCACCACCCTGCGGCCACCTCCAGCTCAGGACCCGGCGCCTCCCGAACTCGCCGCCGCACGCCCAGTCGCCTGGTGGTGTCATCTTGCTCCGCCGCTGCCCCCAGAAGTGGATCGAAGCCCACCCGAAGCTAGAACCCGACCCGACCGGAAAACCACTTTTCCGGCGTTGCATGGGCCGATCGTTCCCATTTTCGTGATCTCCTCTTCATGCTGATCATCCCCATGTAAGCCTTTCATCACGATTTTGTGTATAGAACGCTAGATCATGGTTTGACTTTTTCAACGTCCCTGATTTAATCTGAAATCTGATCAGACGCACGAGATTAATCCAACTTCAACGCTTGATCTAGGACGATCTAGGCCAAACCAGACTTAGCTCCAGGTATGAAAGTCGACCACCCTTTCATTTTGAACCAGTTTGTAGTTGGTCACTTTGCCATCTGAGGTGGTTGACCGGCGTTGACCGCCGCGTTGACCGCCCACTGACCACCGCTTGTGGCGGCGCATCAGACCATATTTCGAGTTTTCATTATCTAGGCGATGATCTATGCATCCATACGAGCGTTTTGATATATAACATGGTCATGTTAGAAAAAGTTGATAAATAGTGGATTTACGTTTTGACGTTACTATTTAACGTTTTTACGTTTATCTTCGGTTTACGATCTGTGAAGATCTGACCATCGGTTTTGCTTCAATTTTGGATATGTTGATCGTATGACTGTCCCGGTGACTTTGTGAGGTCACGGGCGAAGATCCGACCGTTGGATCTTCGTATAATTGAGAAATAGTGATTCGGAAGGCGATTCGTGAGAATCTGACCGTCGGATTTTCATATAATTTTATGGAGATGTTTGTTAGAGTGATTCAAGAAGATCTGAGTCTTCGTGATAATTTTGGAGGATGATCCTAAAGGCGATCCGTGAGGATCCGACCGTTGGATCATCATTAAATTCAGATCCGACCGTTGGATCATCGTATAATTTCGATCTGACCGTTGGATCATCATTAAAATTAGAATCCGACCGTGGGTTTCCGTATATGTGTGCTTTTGAGTTGTTGGCTAAGTTAAGATCATTATTGGATTAGGTGATCGATGGATTTATTTGGCGGACGATTCGTGAGATTGTTAATGGAGCTGTTAAGAAGACGCAGCTGGATTAGAGGTGAGTAAACCTCACGTGGTTCATATTACGAACCCAATATATTTAATTGCTTTATTTTGCAATCATATGAACTATAGTTGGTATTAATGGGCATTCCTGTGTGAATGTCTATCTATATATATATTATTTATGTGAAATAATATGTATTGTTGAAATTGTGAGATATTATGTACTGTTATGGTTGTGTTGAGTTTATTGTTGAAAAGCAACAATATTGTGAGAGGTATTAAATTTATTGTTGAGAAACAATAAATTGTTGATTTGTTGAGATATATTGATCTGTGGAGATCAATAGGTCACGGGGGTGACCATGGCATCTATTAGTGAACCACGCCCTTGTACCGGGTAGGTGGAAACTAATAGCATTAAATCGTGAACCACGCCCTCGCGCCGGGTAGGTGGAAACGATCAGTTAGAGCTCTAGTCTGTCTGCCAAATGTTGAGTGACCTTATGAGGGTAACGGGGAGTGACTCATAAGTGTATAATATTTATATATATATATATTTATATATATATGAGAGTGAGAAAGTGAAGTGGTTTTGTGGTGATCATTGTAATTGTGATGTTTCTACATTTCTATACTTGAGTTAAAGGAAATGTATTTTATTAAATCAACAGTTCTTCTTGTTTACTCATACTGGCTGTAAAAAGCTTACCGGGTTTTGTGTTGTTGCAACTCCCGGTACACTATTCAAATTGTGTAGCGGGTAATCCTACAGGACAGGAGAACCAGGACGGTGATCGTGCGGTTAGAGCAATTGTTAGAGTTTTACAGCAATTGTATGTTGTGAGGTGTGTTATGCTCATTTGAGCTTTACAATATTGCTTGTGAGAGTGAATTGTAATAATGATCTCGAAGTTTCGAGATTTGGATTTTGTAATTGTAATTATTCATGTTTCGGATTTGAATTTATTATTCAAAATTCGGGGCGTGACAGTTTGGTATCAGAGCGTAAGGTGCATATTTGGTGATGTGTCAATACCTTCCGAGTGATGGCCCGTCTGCAGCGGATCCCCATCGTGTGCTCTTCGGTATTGGCTAAGTCATTGGGTATGCGTGAGTGTTGGGAGTTGTTTAGGCCGCTAGGTCGTTTTAGGAACGTGAATACCTTCCCTATAGTATTGACTTGGTTAATATGAATTTGTATTTGACTTATACTGTGTTTTAAGTGTTATACATGTATTAGCCAAGCATACTATACTCCTTAGGTGATGGATATTCGAAGGGGTTGTACTTAGAACCTTACAGTTGTCTTGTAGGTTCGTATGGGAATAAGTTCAGTGGCCGCGAGTTACAATCCTTGAGGAATAGGAACCTCTTGATTCAACTCTGTTAAGTCAACGAGGATTGTTTTATGGAAGTGAGGTTCTTTTGGATGTTGAAGTGTTTGGGTGAAGGCATGATGTGGATCTATGCACGTACCTAGGGTGGATACGAGTATTGATTGATAGAAGTTTACCTTCTTAAGTTAGACGTACATATGTTTTTGGATGAGATGTACATGTCAACTAATAGATATCTTGTTTTGTAATGAGATGTCCTTGTGGAGTTTGTTAGTAGGTTTGAGGTTAGGGAAGAAATTATTGTGGTTACTTCTTCCTTGTGCTTGTAAGTTGTTAAGCAGGGTTTAAGGTGCGAGACAAGAATTTTATTTTGTGCTCGATGGTTAGAGATGAGAGACCATTGTTTTGGGTTGTCGTTGAGTACTATAATTCCTTCAGAATCAGGATTGTTGGTAGAATTGGAATTAGTAGTAGTTTTGGTGATTCGGAATTTGAATTGAGTTCGCAAGATATGTCTTATATACGTGGTTGATGTTGCTTGCATCATTTTGGAACGATACGTTGCGATTCACAAGGAAAACTGGATTTGAAATTTATTCATTTGAACACCATGGGTTGATGACCTGACCGTGACTTGTGAATATAGTTTTGTTCAAGTGAATGAAATTGAATTTTGAGGCATATGTATGGTGCTGGAAGAAGCATGGAAGACATGTTAGAGTCAGGCAAGGGTTTGCCTTTGGTGATTGATTTTAGGTGATATAGTTAAACGCAATTTCGGATATTGATTTTAGTGACCTTGTTAGGTATCCATGGTGGTTCAAGTGAATTACTATGTGATATGGAGTTTGATTCGAATTCTGAATCGCTAAATGTTAGGGATTGAATTGTGGTGAGTTTTTGTTGAAGCAATTGATAGATGGAATTATCGAGATTCTATAAGAGTTGTAAGAGTAACTCTAAAGACGTGGGTTTTTCCTAGCTAACTCAGGATGTGTTTAGCTTTATAAATCCCTAATCCTATCGATGAAATTGTTGTGTTTGGTTTGACTCAGAGGATACTAGCTAGACCTCGATGCGACTTAATTGATTGTTGGATTCTTTTTGAGTGATTGTTTTTATTGCATCATTATGAAAGATGTGTGCAGTAGAGTTGTTTATGGTTTTGAAAATAGTATTGGGTGACCAAGGTTCGATCCTTGGTGTTGTCGTTGGTTAAACAAAAAGAAAGGAAAACATGCACACCATCTTATTGATTTTATATTACAAAAAAAAAAAAAAAGGAAAACGAGGACTATGCTATGCTAAGCCTAGTCAGCAGCTCCGGATGGATTGAGGCTGAGCTCAAGAGAAACGTTAGAGTCACTGTTGTAACCGCCTGAGCCACCAGAATAGTAACCAAATACGCTACCTTCCTCGGATGTAGTCTTCAGGTTACCAAAGACGTCCTCGCCGTGCACGGGGAACAGAGGAAGAGTTTGAACCTCCTGGTGATCTCCTCCTCGTTGTTGCAGGGATGTTTGTCCTCCTGTTGTGCCAAAAGAGTTGGACTGGTATTAGTGTTGAAGTGTGAGGAAGAATATGAAATAAAATTTAAATCAAGAAATCCTTCATTACCAGTAGAATAGGTGGAACCAAAGTTGAGATCAATGGATCTACCATCATCAGTAGAACTAGTGGACCCAAAATTGATGTCAATGGATCCACCAGCTGGCCCAAAATTGATGTCGATGGATCCACCAGCACCAGTAGAATAGGTGGAACCAAAGTTGAGATCAATGGATCTACCAGTACCAAGAGAACTAGTTCCCATGGGCACTGGAGCAGCCTGATTACACCTATTCATCTGCTTCTCTCGAGCCCTGACGTTCTGGAACCAAAAGTAAATGTTCTTACCCTCAACATACCCATACTGGTTCAGCTGGAGACAGATCTCGTGAATCTGCTCTGTAGTTGGGCACTTAAATCCCTTGACGTAGTAAAGATCCTTGAGGATTCTTATTTGTTCTGGAGTAGGAATCCACCTGGTACGGCTTCGCCAGAAATCCACGTTGGCACTACTTCCAGCTGCTTGGGTGTTTCCTCCCTCCTCTGTTGGTTGCTGTTGTTGTGGTTCCATTTGTTGCGGGGTTTGGAGCTCCATTAGTTGCAGAGTTCGTGGCTCTTGGGTCATGGAGTGAGAGGATGTGAAAATCGAGGAATACATGGTTTAGTGTTTGAAGGAGATTTTGTTAGAAGGATTGGAGTTGTTGAACTGGTGATTGGAGATCTGAGATTCTCAGAGGAAAGATGAGATCGAATCTTCAAATGGAAGAAAAGATCTGAGAAAGAAGGATTGAAGATTTGGAGGAAAAGATTGAAGATCTGAAAGTTCAGAGGAAAGATGGGATTGAATCAACTAGATGGGAGAGAAGATCAGAAGAGAAGGATCGAAATTGATGAAGAAAGGATTTGAGAAGAGAAAGGCTGAAGAGTTGAGAGAGAAAGACTTGAGCTCGGAAGAAAATTTCTTTTCTTTTGGAGTGAACAGTTTTTCTCCAGAATGCACCTATTTATAGAACAAGGTGAGCAGATCTCCACCGTTGGATGAACGATCTCAGAATTTGAATCCACGCGTTGGATTAAAGTCATCCGAAAACCCGGAAAAGTTGTTGGCGCGTGGAGAGCGTGTAAGGGGACAGGCCGAACCTCGAGATGCTGTGGCAGACAGCTTTAGCCGAAAGCAGATTTGACTGCCGTAAATCACGGAAGGGATAAGCCGTGACACAAGTGGGCCGTACTTGGGCCTGTCTCGGATCAAGGCATCACTGTAGCTGTGGGTGGAGGCCTGATGGGCCGAGTTTCAGAAACAGTTTTGGACATGATGGGCCGAGTTTCTGAAACAGTTTTGGATGAGTTGGGCCGGATTTCTGTAACAGTTTTGGATACGTTGGGCTGGGTTTCTGCAACAGTCTTGGATGTTTTGGGCCGAATTGTTGAAACAGTTGAAACAGTTGGTTTAAATAAAAGGATTGGTATGGATAATAACGTGAGCAGCCGTGCTCGAGTGGTTGAGTGTACAGTTCGTGTACAAGAGGTCTGAGGTTCGAACCTCGCCTCTCGTTTATTTTTATTATGTTCGTTTATGACATAATAAGTATAAAATTTGTACACATTATATTAAGCACAGCTTGTGCTCCAGTGGTTAGGGGACAAAGGTTTTGTGCGGCAGGTTGAGGTTTCGAACCTTGCCTTCCCCGTTATTTTATTTATGTCACTTATGACATAATAAATATAACACGTGAGCATATATTAATGAAGGCAGCTCTTGCTTCAGTGGTTGGGAGCAAAACCTTCGTGTTTGAGGTCGGGAGTTCGAACCCTACCTCTTACAAATATTTTTGGGTCTCGTATATGCTTGATATACGGACGTATATACGGTATGTACGGTATACATACGTATATACGGTCTGTACGGTATGTATACTTATATACAGTTGTACAGTATGCATACGTATATACAGTCTGTACGGTATGCATACGAATATACAGTTGTACGGTATGCATACGTATATACGATCTGTACGGTATGCATACGTATATACGGTATGTACAATTTTATACCGTAGCCGAGCTGGAAGTTGGTGGGCCAAATAGTAAGCCCAAATAGTAAGCTCGAATAGTAGGCCCAAATGTTAAACCCAAAATGGTTTGGGCCGGTTCGAAATGTGGATGGTCCGATTTCTTCAGGCCCAATTGGCCAGCCCTAGTGCTTAGTCCAAGGATTGAGCAAGCCCAAGTCATCATCATTGGGTGACATAATTTATTGGCGTGCTTTTGGGGATGATTTGTTTTGAGTGATGCATCTCTATGGTTGTGAAGAGTGGTGCATGCTTAAGTTTTACTATGGAGATTTACCGTGATGCTAATTGAGTAGCGAAACACTTTGTGGGAGTGTTTACTGTGCTTGTATGCCAGTACAGAGTGATGATCTATGTGAAGATCTATGTGATGATCTATGTGAAGATCTATGTGAGGATCTATGAGATGATCCATGTGACGATTTTGTGTATGTGATGTGGAGTGTTGTTGAGCAGTTGTTGTGTGAGTTTACGTTTGTGATGAAAGGATTTAGTGGCCATAGGAATGTATTTTTATACAAAGGATTGAGGCTTTGTAGATTACTACAGATTTGGAAAAGATGGAGATTCTATAGTTAGGTCAACCTTAATCGAGAGGAATTGACTTACGCTTAAATTTCGGGACGAAATTTCTTTAAGGAGGGTAGATTGTAATACCCCGGAAAAAAATCCAAATTAAATTCCGTGGATTTTTAGAAATGATTTCACGATAGTAGGAGCGAGTACGAAGCTTGGAGAAGTTGTGGAATTAGTTCGAACGATTTTATTTTCGAAAACGAACGTTTTTAGGGGGTCAACAAAGTTGACTTTTTATACGTTCAAAATTTGGGAAAACTTCCTTCATGAAAGTTGTAGAGCTCGTCGATACGAGTTCGTGGACATGTGGAACGCATTATTCGGAGTTCGTATGATTAAGTTATGAATATTTGAAAATTGGGAATTTTCTATAAATAGGAAAAATTTCTGATTTATTCATTAAGGACGAAACTTTTCTGTTTTTGCGGAATAGTCCCCCGGACTCTCTCTCTCTCTCGATCGAAAACCCTCAGACCCGGCGGGTCGAGCTCGACCCGACCCGGCTTTTTCACCACCCTGCGGCCACCTCCAGCTCAGGACCCGGCGCCTCCCGAACTCGCCGCCGCACGCCCAGTCGCCTGGTGGTGTCATCTTGCTCCGCCGCTGCCCCCAGAAGTGGATCGAAGCCCCCCCGAAGCTAGAACCCGACCCGACCGGAAAACCACTTTTCCGGCGTTGCATGGGCCGATCGTTCCCATTTTCGTGATCTCCTCTTCATGCTGATCATCCCCATGTAAGCCTTTCATCACGATTTTGTGTATAGAACGCTAGATCATGGTTTGACTTTTTCAACGTCCCTGATTTAATCTGAAATCTGATCAGACGCACGAGATTAATCCAACTTCAACGCTTGATCTAGGACGATCTAGGCCAAACCAGACTTAGCTCCAGGTATGAAAGTCGACCACCCTTTCATTTTGAACCAGTTTGTAGTTGGTCACTTTGCCATCTGAGGTGGTTGACCGGCGTTGACCGCCGCGTTGACCGCCGCGTTGACCGCCCACTGACCACCGCTTGTGGCGGCGCATCAGACCATATTTCGAGTTTTCATTATCTAGGCGATGATCTATGCATCCATACGAGCGTTTTGATATATAACATGGTCATGTTAGAAAAAGTTGATAAATAGTGGATTTACGTTTTGACGTTACTATTTAACGTTTTTACGTTTATCTTCGGTTTACGATCTGTGAAGATCTGACCATCGGTTTTGCTTCAATTTTGGATATGTTGATCGTATGACTGTCCCGGTGACTTTGTGAGGTCACGGGCGAAGATCCGACCGTTGGATCTTCGTATAATTGAGAAATAGTGATTCGGAAGGCGATTCGTGAGAATCTGACCGTCGGATTTTCATATAATTTTATGGAGATGTTTGTTAGAGTGATTCAAGAAGATCTGAGTCTTCGTGATAATTTTGGAGGATGATCCTAAAGGCGATCCGTGAGGATCCGACCGTTGGATCATCATTAAATTCAGATCCGACCGTTGGATCATCGTATAATTTCGATCTGACCGTTGGATCATCATTAAAATTAGAATCCGACCGTGGGTTTCCGTATATGTGTGCTTTTGAGTTGTTGGCTAAGTTAAGATCATTATTGGATTAGGTGATCGATGGATTTATTTGGCGGACGATTCGTGAGATTGTTAATGGAGCTGTTAAGAAGACGCAGCTGGATTAGAGGTGAGTAAACCTCACGTGGTTCATATTACGAACCCAATATATTTAATTGCTTTATTTTGCAATCATATGAACTATAGTTGGTATTAATGGGCATTCCTGTGTGAATGTCTATCTATATATATATTATTTATGTGAAATAATATGTATTGTTGAAATTGTGAGATATTATGTACTGTTATGGTTGTGTTGAGTTTATTGTTGAAAAGCAACAATATTGTGAGAGGTATTAAATTTATTGTTGAGAAACAATAAATTGTTGATTTGTTGAGATATATTGATCTGTGGAGATCAATAGGTCACGGGGGTGACCATGGCATCTATTAGTGAACCACGCCCTTGTACCGGGTAGGTGGAAACTAATAGCATTAAATCGTGAACCACGCCCTCGCGCCGGGTAGGTGGAAACGATCAGTTAGAGCTCTAGTCTGTCTGCCAAATGTTGAGTGACCTTATGAGGGTAACGGGGAGTGACTCATAAGTGTATAATATTTATATATATATATATATATATTTATATATATATGAGAGTGAGAAAGTGAAGTGGTTTTGTGGTGATCATTGTAATTGTGATGTTTCTACATTTCTATACTTGAGTTAAAGGAAATGTATTTTATTAAATCAACAGTTCTTCTTGTTTACTCATACTGGCTGTAAAAAGCTTACCGGGTTTTGTGTTGTTGCAACTCCCGGTACACTATTCAAATTGTGTAGCGGGTAATCCTACAGGACAGGAGAACCAGGACGGTGATCGTGCGGTTAGAGCAATTGTTAGAGTTTTACAGCAATTGTACGTTGTGAGGTGTGTTATGCTCATTTGAGCTTTACAATATTGCTTGTGAGAGTGAATTGTAATAATGATCTCGAAGTTTCGAGATTTGGATTTTGTAATTGTAATTATTCATGTTTCGGATTTGAATTTATTATTCAAAATTCGGGGCGTGACATTATGAAATAGGTTCACAAAACTATTAGGTGAATTGTTTACCTAAATCTAGCTCCAATTACATGCATATATCCCAAGTTGGCCACCAAAGAACACATACATATAAAAGTTTTCTATAATCCAAAATCAATTAAGCAATCTCACATAAGCAACATAGAAATCAACACAAAGAAATTACAACTTTATTTCAAAACATAGAGACGGGCTTTGAAGTTTGCCCTTAACATTATTTGTTAACTATAATTCATAGTTCTACAAATCCAAACAAAGAAAACCAAAAGAAGTTACAAGGAAAAAGATTGAATTACACCGTGAAGGGAGTGGATGATGAAGAGCTTGAGACGTTGATCTTGAATCTTGAAAGCAAGGCTTCAATATCACGACACAAGGTGGAACGATGGCGTCTAGAATTGCTCACAGCTTCTTCTTCTTCTTCTCTTTGCTTGAAGATGCAGAACTAAGAACTAGAGAATGGAAAAGAAATGAAACTAAGAACTAGAGAATGGAGAGGAGATGGTGAGACAAAGAAGATAAAAGGGATGAAGGAATCTGGATGATCTTGAGAGTGAGAGGAGAAGGTGTTTATATAGGAAAGAGAAAGAAGAGTGAAATGATGAATGGAAGAAAAAGAGAGAAACCAAGTATTATAGAAAATATGGATAGTGGTAATGGATCCCTAAAACAAGGGAAAAAGTTATGGAAAAGATGGAGTAAATTAGGGTAAGTAATGATGGAGAAAACATGATGATTACACCCTAAAACATGGAATGTTTTTGGGTGAGATGGTGGATTTTCTGCTCATTTCTTACTTCAATTGAATCTCCATCAAAACTTCGGATTTTGCCTTTAACCTCTTCATAAAAAAATGTTTCTCCATGAATGTAGATAATCCTGGTAAAATTTCAGAGTTTTTGGAATAGTATTTTGGCCGGAAATGCTTCCAGAATGGGTTCAGGTCCGATTTACAATTTTCGTCTTTTAGTCAGAACTTTGGACCGATCTTTTGAAGGCCTTCCACTCCTATCTGGTTCTTGAACTCTTCATAAGAAATGTTCCTTAGGATGTCTACAATGAATATGGAAAGTTTCAGCTCATTTGGAATTCATTTGGTCAGGTGGCCGCTCCTCCCTCGTTGCTTGACTTGGTTTCTCTTAGCCGGAGTAGGAAAATGTGTAAAATTGACCTTTTAGTGCATTTCCATTTTTCTTGATCATTTCTAGGTAATTATGGACCTAACGCTCATTTCATCTTCATCTACTCCAATGTACCTAAAAATAGAAATTGAGTTAAAAATCGATTCGGTTAAGGAATTAACTACTAAAAATATCACATTAAAATGCTCCTATCAACAGAAAAGCTTTAGTATCTTTCAACAATTTCATATTAGTACTAGCTAACAGAATATCATCCACATACAGTATGAGACAACTAAATTCATTCCCAGCTGTTTTTAGGTATACACACTCATCTACAATGTTTTCTGTAAAACCAAAGCATGAAATTATTGAATCAAACTTCTTGTACCATTGTTTGGAAGCTTGCTTAAGTCCATAGATTGATTTCTTAAGTCTGCATACATGATTTTCTTTTCCAGTTTTCACAAATCCTTCAGGTTGTTTCATATAGATTGTTTCTTCTAATTCTCCATTCAGGAATGCAGTTTTTACATCCATTTGATGTAGTTCCATATCAAAATGTGCTACTAGGGCCATTATGATTCTGAAAAAGTCTTTAGTGGAGACTGGAGAGAAGGTTTTTGTATAATCTATTCCTTCCTTTTGTGTGAAACCTTTAGCTACAAGCCTAGCTTTATGTCTTTCAATGTTTCCATTTTTATCTCTTTTGGTCTTGAACACCCACTTACAACCTATAGCTTTGTGTTTTGGATCTGGATTGACCAACTCCCACACTGAATTTTGACTCATGGAATCTAGCTCAGCTTCCATAGCCAATTGCCACTGTTCTGAATTTAGACTTCCAACGGCTTGCTTGTAGGTTGTTGAATCATTATCCTCTGCAGGAATATCATTAGTTTCTTGTAGATACACAAAATAATCACTGTTTTCATCATAAGTAGGTTTTCTTTGTCTTTGAGATTTTCTAATTTGGGGTTCAAGTACTGCATTTTGCTGTAAATCTAGATTTTGGTCTAAATCTATGTTTTGGGGTAATTCTGCTATTTGTTCAGCTGCAGCTATGTTTTGTGGTACTTCAGTTACTGGAAAAGGTGTGTTTTGATCTAAAGCTGTGGTTTTTGTGAATTCAGCAGTTGTAGTTTGGTTCTGCATTAAGGGTAGATATTGTACTAAAGTTTCATCACTTGTGATTTCTTCAAAATCTGAAGAAAGATCTTCAAAGATTGAGTTACACACTACTTCATTTAGGAATTTTGCTTTATTTGTCTCAAAAATCCTAGGAGTGTGATGAGCTGCATAAAATCTAAAACCTTTAGACTTTTCACAATATCCAATGAAGTTACAACTAACTGTTTCTGACTCAAGTTTCTGTGTCAATGCACTTGGCACTTTTGCCTTAGCTTTGCATCCCCACACATGGCAGTGATGCAAGCTTGGCTGCCTACCCCACCAAGTCTCAAATGGTGTCTTTTCTACAGCTTTACTGGGTGCTTTATTGCAAATATAATTTGCAGTCTTTAAGGCTTCGCCCCATAAAATTTAGGCAAACCACTAATGCACATCATACTCCTTAACATATTTAGAAATGTTCTACTCTTCCTTTTTGCTACTACATTTTGTTGGGGGTTATATGGAGTGGTATACTAGGCCTTAATGACTTGTCCCTGAAGGTATAATGCAAAAGGTCCCTTTTGTTGGCCTGCCTCAATGTATTTTCCATAAAATTCCCCTCCCCTATCAGATCTCACAATCTTTATTTTTGTTTCTTGTTGTAGTTCAACTTCAGTTTTAAAAATTTTAAAAGCTTGAAGTGCTAGTGATTTTTCTGATAGTAAGTAAATATAGCAGTATCTAGAACAATCATCTGTAAAAGTAACGAAATAGGAATTTCCACAGATAGTCTTATGCTTAAATGGTCCACAGATGTCACTGTGTATGATTTCCAAGAGTTTTTGACTACTTACTGCAGTTTTCTTACTTAAGTTAGTCATCTTACCCTTGTAACATTCTATACAATCTGACAAATCACTAAAATCCAATTCAGGTAGAGTTTTATTCTTAATCAGTGTTTTGAGTCTATCTTTTGAAATATGCCCTAATCTTCTATGCCACAGATATGCAGATTTATCATTAAAGATGGTTCTTTCAACACCAAAAACAGTGTTATTTGATAGGAGCATTTTAATGTGGTATTTTAATAGTTAATTCCTCACATTTTGCTTAGTTAATTCCTTAACGAATCGATTTTTAACTTAATTTCTATTTTTTTAGGTACATTGGAGTAGATGATGATGAAATGAGCATTAGGTCCATAATTACCTATAAATGATGGAGAAAAATGGAAATGTACTAAAAGGTCAATTTTACACATTTTCCTACTCCGGCTAGGAGAAACCAAGCCAAGCAAGGAAGAAGGAGCGGCCGCCTGACCAAATGAACTCTAAATGAGCTGAAACTTTCCAGATCCATTCTAGACATCCTAAGGATCATTTCTTATGAAGAGTGCCAGAGCTAGTTTTGAGTGGAAGGCCTTCAAACAGTCAGCCCAATTTCCTGCAGAAGCAAAATTGGAAAACTGGACCCGTAAGGAGTCCAGCAGAGATTCTGGCCCAAAGGCATGGAAATAAATTCTGAAATTTTACCAAAATGATCTACACTCATGGTAGATCATTTCATATGAAGAAGTCACGAGCCAAATCTGAAGTCCTGTTGGAGAAATAATTGAAGGAATAAAGGGGCAGAAACTGATCTAAAAACAGCTCAACACCACATGTTCAAGTTTCCTACCCACATGAAGAAAGCTAGATGCTTTTCTCTTTTTCCTTGGATATATTTTTCTGCTCCAATAGATCATCATCACTTCCATACTTCTGCACCTTCATGCCTTGCTTTCATTTCATCATTACTTCATCTTTTCCATATTTTACAAACCACTTTCATTATTTTTCTTCCATTTATCATTTCACTCTTCTTTTTCTTCCCTATATAAACACCTTCTCCTCTCACTCTAAATACATTCCTTCATCCATTCCATCTTCTTTGTCTCTCCATTTCCTTTCCATTTTCCTTTCCAACATCCTCTAGGGCAAGCCACGAAGTTCAAGCAAGGCCAAGGAAGAGAAGAACCAAGCCGTGAGCATCATCATCCATCCTCCACCTTTGAAGCTTGCTTTCGAGTCTCAAAGGATTCAACGTTATTCACCCATCTTCATCTTCCATCCACGGTGTAATTCGACCTCTACTTTGTAACCTTTGCTTTGTATTTCGTTGGTTTTGCCTTAGTTGACATATATGTTTGAACAATTGTTAATTTCTGGAATTTTATGATTAATTGAGAATTTTCAGATTCATATATTGTGATTCGAGAGTTGCTTATGTGGGTTTGTTTAATTAAATTTGCATTATGGATAACTTTTGTATTTTAATCTTATGTGGTTGCAAACACTTAGGGTTTCGATATAATTGGTGCTAGGTTTAAGAACATGAAATCGACTTTTCGTTTTGTGTAAACTTGAATCAAAGTAGTAAAGGTTTTGTACAAAGATCGAATTTAATTAAAGAGAATTGCAATTAGGTGGACTTTTCCATACTAAGTTGTACACTTGAGTTGATAGCCTTTCTCTATGTGTAATGCGTTAAACATGACATGATTGACTAGCTTTCTAGGGTTTGATTGCATGTTTGATAGGATTAATCTAGGTGCTTTCGCTTAGGTTAATTAGCATTGAAAAGTAAAAAATGGGAATTCATTTGCTTTCGAATGTTTCGCATGATCAACTCCTTTCTCATGACTTAGATGAACAATATTAGGGTTTGAATCAATTTTAATCATAAGTTTCGGTTTTGATCTTTGTTCTCTCATTCCATTCGTTTAATTATGTTTATGTGTTTTATTTGTTTTCTTAACTTAGTTTATTTTCGAATCCAAAATCCAAAATTCCCCCTTTTTCGTAAATATGTTTATACTTGTGAATATCTTTGTGATTATATTACTTTGTTTTAATTTTAATTGTTTAATTGTTTGACAATGACAGGTGTACCCTCAATCCCCGGAATAGAACGATCCCTACTTGCTTATACTACTAATGATATTTTTAGAGTTAAATTATGCGCTTGCTTTGAGCGTATCATTATTGCTTAATGTGTTTTCACTATTTTCAATAAACATGATTTCTTGTTTAGCTATAGAACAGTTTAACTGTAAATAATCATGCATAAAAACTCCACATCCAAGAAATTCTGAACCTTGAAAAATCTTTATTCCATCAAAATCAATCATAAGTCTGCAACCAAGTTTTACTAGCAAAGAAACTGAAAGCAAATTTCTCTTAAGAGAAGGAATGAAATAAACATTATCTAAAATAAGAAACTTTGCTAAACCCAAATCTAACTTCAAAGTACCAATGGCCTTGACAGCAACCTTCATGCCATTGCCAACATGCACTGAATCTTCATGCTTCCTTGGAGCTCTCCTCCTTGTTAAACCCTACAATGAATTGGTTATATGAATTGGTGAGCCTGAATCTAACCAATATGTATGTGGTTTAACATTAATGAAGTTTATTTCTAAAGAAAACACTGAACTATGTAAAGCAGAATTATTTAAAACAGAATTATAATCAATTAAGTAGTTCTTACCCTTTTTGATCATCCACTTTTTGAAGCCTTCACACTGCTTCTTCATATACCCAAATTTCTTGCAAAAATAGCACTTAATCTTTAGTAGTTTTGCAGCTGTAGTCTTCTCAGTGGGTGCCTTAATTAGCAATGGTCTTTTTGGGTTTGAACTTGTTCTGATTCTTTCCCTTGTTTTTTCCCCTCAGATTTACAGCAATGGTGGGTGCACTTTCCTTCCCCATCATGTCCTGTTCATCAACACAGATGGAAATGAGCTCATCAGCATCCCATTTCTCCTTGAGAGCATTGTAGGTGGTCCTCAGATTACTGTAAGTGTTGGGGAGAGAATTCAGGGCTACATGAACGACTTGGGCATCATTGACACATATGTCCAGGTCTCTGAGTTTGTTGTTGATGTCAATCAACTCCATAATGTGGGTTCTAACACTCCCCACTCCACTGAATTTGAGATCATTGAACCTTTTGGACAGTCTTGTAGCTTCAGCCTTGCCACTTTCCCTGAATTTTTGAGCTATGGCCTCCATAAAATCCACAGCATGCTCTGTCTCCTCAATACAGCCCCTAACTGTGTCAGAAGGGGTGGTCCTAATCACATTTTTGGCCATTTTGTTAGCCCTGTGCCACTCTTTATAAGCCTTTTTGTCCTCTTCATCCAACTCATAAGACTGTTCTTCAGTGAGACACAAATCCATGTTCTGATTCATTGCCAAATAGAACTCAACTTGGTTCTTCCACTTCTTGTAATTCCAACCAGTCAAAAGTTGAATCTGTCCCAAGGTGACAACCTCAGTTCCTGAAGTAAAACATAAAACATATATAAGTGTAAGTCCATATTCTGTGTATTATTTATACTGCATAAATTATGTGTTTGAATAATCAAAAACTGAAATAAAATAGATGACAGAAACACAACTGAAACCATATATCCCATATTCTGAAGATATACCAGATAACACCTTTGTGGCATAAAACTTGATAACTAAATTTTCTATATCATTATTCCATGTTCAACAATTTTACATATATATTGAAAACAGTCAACATCTTTGGATAGAGAAAAGTTCCAACATATCAGAAAATAAAATCATAGAACATGCATAATACTGCTACTTTATTTAAATCTACATATGCCAACACTCCTTTGGGAGCCAAAATATAATGCAATTTAATAACAGTAACACAATTTTGGTCTTGTTAGGCATTTTCTAGAAACACCAGTGAAGGTCACTTTGTGCAACATAATCAATATAATTTCCAGAAATTCATGTGATCATAAGTTAAACTGTAAATTCTATTCAATTATTTGAACCCTTTTTAACTTTCAATTTTGCTGTGAAAAGTTAATAAGCCTGCAGCTTCTAAATGGGAGATATTCGTGCTTAATACTTGTCTAAAATCACAGCATCATAAAACACCAAACTTCATATGTGTACGATTTCTAATGTACAACAAAACATGTATCATTCTATGCAGATTAATTGAATGAATTTATTCACAAAACATACCTTAGCCTCTGCATTAATTGCTGCAAGAATTATTAGCAGAAGCATATTGTATAGAAAGATAGCAACATCAATCATTTTAAATATGAAAAACCCTGATGCATGAAACATAATAGTACCGAAGTCTTTTCTAAATAGACGCACAGACTGGTAAGGCTACTAGCACTTTAATTACTTTAATCATAAAATGTGCTGACTTGTGCTTAATTGATGCAAGGCTAGTACGTACAGTGGTAGTACTTCAATTATAATCATAAAACATACAGGCATTAAGGCAACAAGATTTCTTTAATTAAAAACAACTAGTAATTGAGCCTTTAAATAACGTACAAAAGCTGCATAGATAAAGGTAGAGAAAAGGTTTTGTGTCCTTATTAAAGCCATGCTCTCATAAGTTGTTGTAGGACCAAATGATGCAGTGAAACAAAGTCAATACATCAAATCTAAATCACACAAGAACACAAAGGATAATAGGCATAACTGAAGGATATAAGTTTCATAGTGGGATTTGAGGATTACCATTATTCTGGGGTTCAACGCATTGACCAGCTATCTCTCTGTAGCTTCAGTAATAAAGATCCCAACAACAACTTGCTTGTCTGCATAGCAACTCCAGAAGCCACGAACTTCAGAAGCTCTAATGCACCAAGACAGAACCAAAAACAAAACAAAAGAAAGCCTTCTATGTTATACTACTATAAGCTTTCAGAATGGGACTGAACTCAATGCTAAAAACGTAGTTAACACATGGACTTTATTCTGATATATATAGAGGCCTAGTATTAACCTTGTGCTCATCCCATAAGGAGTCCAAGATTTCCTAAAGATTTTATCAGCAGAAACTTAATGTTTATCATGTACATACGCTTAATGTTAATCAGGTTCATTAACAAATAAGTTTCCTACTTCAATTGAGAGACATAGACTTCAATTTGATAACATGATAGAGTCCTAGATATGTATTTTTGTTAATTATTTCGCATTAAATCAAAACTATTATCTCAATACATTTAGATAATGACAAGTTCAAATTATTTTCCAACAGCTGTTGACGTACACGTTTAGTGTATCAATTTAAAACTCTATCAATGTAGTAAGAATAAGTAGGGATTGTTCTCAACCGGGGATTAGGGCCTAATTAATTCCTGAAAAATAAACGTTAGCAAAACAAATTAAAGAATAATTATATACATTATTTATGAAAATAAGAAGGGGATTTTGAGATTTGAATTATCTAACAACTAAGTAATTATACATATGTGACACATCAAAACCAAGAATCAAATAGAATTAAATGAATGGAACAAAAATAATATGTAATCAACTACTACTAACACGTTGGCAAGGTTTCAAACATCAAATCACGAATCAAAATATATTCAAGCATAGAATCGATCAAGAACAAACCATGAACGCATGCATAAGTTCTTATTACTTCCCTTAGTTAAATTAACTAGATGAACGCACCATAGTTAACCCTATTAATCTTGCAATTACTAGTGGTAGCTAAGACAATCATAACGCAGTAAACACATTGAAAGTTTGATCAATTCAAGTCAAGAACACAAGTTAGAACGCTAATCAAGCATGCAAAACTCATTGTTAATTCACCTAAGTATTTATAGGTTTTCCACCAAAATTATCAAAGCCTATAACGCTAGCACTTTAATATGGATTCAATTACATGTTTATCAACCTAAGTATGCATCCAAAGATCAATTAACACATAACAATTGGGATTGAAGTTCGAAATTAACAATCATGCAAGAATATAATGAAATCGCAATTTATCTTTTTGAAAACCTAAAACCGAATTCATGCTTCATAGTATTTGGAAATCACATAACTAAATTCAATCTTTCATCAACACAAGCAATCGCAAATCACCAATCCAAAACAGAAAATAAAATCGCAACTTCCATAAAACCCGAAATAGAATTCTCATACAAAACCGAAAACATAAGTGAGGTTCCATGGTTACACTTTTTGATCTTCAAGGACGCAAGAAGCTTCAAAAGGTGGTGGAGAGGATGAATGTTACGGCAAGGACGCTTGAATGGATGAATGGATGCTTCACGGTCTTGAACTTTGGATTTCTTGAAGTTGCCGAAACTTGGAAGAGAAATGAGAGTGTTTGTGGCTTTTGATTTTGAATTTTGTGGTGTGTTTATGTCTTCACAAATCCTCCCTTATATAGTGAACGGCAAGGGCTAGGGTTCCCTTGAATTTCTCTTGAATCACTTCGACCAATAGAAAAATAGCATATGAACTTGGAGAGCAAGTAATCTTCTATTGCCGAAATCTTCCATGTACTTAGACTCAATTTCGGCCTCCCTTGTATGTAGTCATAAATCAATGCTTATTCCTCAATTTTCTCTTATAAAATCCCAAGAAAATCCAATAAAATCCCATAATATATCTTGCCGAAAATCTTTAAGTATTTCTTGTATATATCACGGCAAAAAGCAATCTTAATGGGCCAAGAATACCTCAAGACGTCAAGAAAGGTTCTGGAGACTCATGTGCAAGTCACATGCTTCAAACTTCGGGCCAAACTTCCCCAAATGGGTCAATTCGAAATCCATTATCAACATTGCCGAAATTCCTTTAATATTCTAGAACAATCTTGATCTATCTTGAGTCATCTTCAAGACACAACATCTCCTAGCATCACCAGGACTCCTAGTGTCGTCAGGTTTCCTAGTTCAATCAGGACTCTGTCATTTCTTCATTTCCGAACATCATTTTTCCGAGCTCACTCTTAGTTGCATTAGGATTCCTACTTCGACTGGGATTTCCTGTTTCAAATTAGGAAAGTTTCCATTTCTCCATTTCTTTCCCATTTCTGCGCTTCATTTCCATCATTTCTAGCTCTTCTTAGCTCATTTCTTGCGTTTGGAGCTCAAATGTACCTATAAACACAAAACTAAGTTAGAAATGATATTGTTAAGAGAATAACTAAGTAAAATGTAGAGGAAATGATACTAAAAACATAGAAAATATCACTCCGATCAGTTGCAGCTTTCTTACTTGATGTTGTAGAAGCTTGTGGAGGCCTTGAACTTGTTGGGTCAGTTGTAGTTTGCTGAGGCCTTGAGCTTGTAGGTCTGGTTGTAGCTTGTTGAGGCCTTGATGTTGTTGGGGCAGACCTATTTGCTGCCAACTTTGCAGCCTTAGCAGTAGGAAACTTTTTTTGGACACACATAACCAGTAAACAAAGTGCTAGCAAATTCACCAAAATCTTAAACAAGTCTTACCCTTTGATACTCAGCTCTTTCTTTGGCTTTCTTCCTCAACTCATTTGCAATAATTGGATTTTTTTTTCCCTTTCTTGGACTGCAGTAAACAATAACAATATCAAATGACTTAATAATTAAGAGCTATTCAAATAACTTCAAAATTACAATCAACATTTTACAAAATAGGAATACCTGATTTTCAGAACCTTGCCCTTCTTGACTACTGACCTTCCTCTTCCTAGAAACATCAGTAGTCTTCTTTTCCTTTGGTGGCAAATGCCTATGACATGTTTTCACATTATGCCCTACTTGGCCGTAATTGCCACACTTGAGAGATTTTTGCTACCTTCCAAGCTTACTATCATCACTTTAAACCTTTTATGAAACATCCATATATAATTCTTTTTGTTCTTGGCCTACTTGCTGCTTTGAATATTTTAGAGGTAAGAATGGTGGATCTTCACTTCTTGTCCACAGATCCATACCATCAATACTCCACCACCGCCATGGAGGAAGATGCTAAATGGTGCCAAGGAGGCGGGTACTCTCTTTAGGTTTTTAAAACCTAATTTCTTTTCACCCTTTTGTTTCATAGAGTGTGGGGACATACTAGTATAACTTGTATACAAGCTGATGTAAAATGATGTATGTTGGTCATCCAACTCTCTTTTATTATGACTTTCTAGTACCGTCATTGTGATTTTAGAAGCTATATTGTTAGGGAAGGCTTGTTACATTATGATTATCAAATTTCAATAAGTTGGGACGGAATGTAACAACCTGAGCTGGATTGCTATGATCGTAATTTTACTTTATATACTTGCAATCATATCATCTTTGTAAGCCATTCATAATACATGGTACACCCTATACCTCAGTTTACCGGTTTACTAGTCATTCAGATAGTAAACGACAATTCTTTTCACTTCTAACTTCATTTTGATACTTTTAGGGGCTCCTAAAAGTTGACTTTTTATTTATTTCACTTTTTGAGATAATTTCCTTCATGAAAGTTGTAGAAAGCGTTAAACCGAGTCTGTGAACATGTGGCACGCTCGAATCAAAGTTTGTATGAAGAAGTTATGGTCTAAAAAGAAGAATGATTCTTTCGAGAAACTTAGTATAAATAGCCATTTAACCTTGGTAACTTTCCATTTTCAGAAAATTACACAAAGCCTAACAGTGAAACACTTAGTGTGAGCAGGTCCAGGACCCGACCCAAGCCCGGAGCCTTGACGTGTTCTCCGCCATCCGGCCACTTCAGGCCATCGCATCGGTCGCGTTGGAGCTGTTGTTTCATGCTGGCCCGGCCTGTGCCCTCTATTTGGCTCGATTCGTAGTTGAGAAGGAGAATAAACGCCATTTAGCTCATGGTAGTCCACTGCCTTATTTGATTCGATCGCCGTCTCCGGCCACGCCACCACCAAAGATTTGAAGCTCTCCTCGTCATGGTTTCAACCCACCAAGCCCTGTCCATCGAGGAGGAAGAATTGAAGATCTAAAGATTTCGGGTTTTGAAACTTTATGAGTAATTTCCGGCTTTTGCACTTATTTTTGGACTTTGGCATAGTTAAAGGAATTGCTAGGCTTTTTGCCTTAAACTTTTTAATGTAGGTTTCGCAGCCCAATTTGGTAGTCAGAATGGTGCGCATGCCGCATCTTCTGGCTCCCTAGTTTAGCCTAGTAGGTAGAGCTTTTTGGTACGAGTGTTTGGATGTATTTTCATAGGTTTCCGTTAAGTTAAGGATTGATAAGAATTCTAAAGTTTCGGAAATCCGGGCTTCTATTCTGGAAAAATCTAACCATTAGATTGCTTTGATTTTTTAATAGGATGTTGAAATAATTAAGTTGGTGAAGCCCTTAAAGTTTGGTTCGATTCCAATGTGAGTTTGGAAATCCAAGGAATTTATTTAAGAGGGATTTCTGGGTTTCATTTTAGAAATTTGTATTTAACTTTATATATCATTCAATTGATTGTTTATGAGTAATAATTGTGTATATGACGATGTACCGAGCCACTGCTCGATGAGCAAATCCTTACACGTGATTGCTTAAGTCTTATACTGTGAGTGAACTTTTATTTTAAAATAAATGCATGCAATTCTTTTCTGAACGAATATTTAATTTTCCTTTAGCATGTTTAATTTAGTTTTAAAAAATGATTTATGATTGATACCTTAGTTATTTTTATCTGATAAGATGTTTCAGTTTTATAAATTACTTTGTAGAATTTCCATGCTCGAAGTTGAAATTGTGAATTTAGTCATGACATTTGGTTTTCGATAAATATTCGGGATTTTGATTGTAGTCATGACTTAGGTTTTGAATAATTGTTTCCAATGAGTATTCCAAAATTGAGTGGGCTTATGATTTATGATTATGATTTATGCTGAGCTTTCCGAAGGATTTTCCGAAAATGTGATTTTCGTTATAATTGTGATTTTGTTTAAATCTCGCAAATCATTTTTCATTTATTATTCCTTTAAGTCTCGCATTGGTTTGATTTGTGCTTCTTGAGTATGATGCTTTTGTAAGATTTTCTGGGTCAGTTGGGGATCGTACTCATGTATGTTTTACTTGTGCGATTATGTTTGTTTGCGAGATATTTTGAAAGATGCATGTAGTGCATTGCAAATTTATGGCACAAAATATATAATTAGTTAATCTATGTAAGCCCCAGGAAAAATTAATAAATAAACAAAGGAGTTAAGATGAAGTTTTTGAGATTAATCTTAGGATTAAATTATGTTTAGTCCCTGTACTCTAACCCTTTTTTTGTTTCAGTCCCTGACATTCTCATTTAATCTGAAAAGTCCCTAACGTTACAATTTCCATTCGATTAGTCCTCATCGTTAACATTCCGTCAAATAAGATCGTTAAGTTACTGATGTGGCACTCAAAGGCACACCAGCTCAGCAGTTTGCATGCCATGTAACATGCAAATTGTCCAATATACCCCCTGCCTTTTCCCCCATTCTTGACCAAAAAATAACTCCAAGGTGCTTGAATTTGTCACTCCAAACCCCACACCTGCAGCAGCAACTTTTCCAAACACATTACCAAGAACAAAATTTTAGTTTGAGATGTTGAATTCACCTTCGACCAAGTTCGTGGATGTGCATCAATCTGCAAACATGTTCTCTCTTACTCTTCTTACAAACTGAAACCGATAAGTCATCTGTATGATCACCCGTTTCAATCTTCTCCCTTTTCTCATCATCCATAATCAAATACTCAATCAAACTCTTCTAACTAATACCTTCATCAATACGCACACTACCACTACTCTTAAGCTCCACAACCTCAAACTCTTTAATTAAAGAGTTTGATTCAACCCCAGGTTCAACCAATTCAAACACAGCACCATCACTCTTTTCTTTCACAATCACATTACTCCTCAAAACCAATATTGCATAGCCGATCCTTTTAGCCATATATTGCAAAGCCAATTTCACATTCGAGCAAGGTTTCACTAAACAAGAAAAGTGCTTACCCACACATTCCAGAAAAAAAAAGCAGAAAAGCAGACAGCGTGATCCCAACGGCGATCTTGGTGGTGCACAGAGCCAAAACCACCACCGCAAACACCTTTGGCACAGCCACAAAAACCGAATTCAAATCTCTACAGCTGCCACAAACCGATTCCTCAACAACAGTTTCAGAACTTCCCGCATCGGTTTCACCCGAAATCCGAGAATCAATGTCTTCCGAAACACCATGATAATCTTTTCCGGCAATGAAATTCTCGATCTCTCCCGAACTGGGTACCACCTAAATCGAAAAATCTTAACTAAAATTAAAACAAAGTATATAGACATGTAGATCTCGAAGAGTTGATCAAGTTTCATACATCACTTACCATCAACAGTGACCGGAGTCGCTGAAAAACTCGCCGGAAGCACCGAAGCTTCTCGGCTTCGATTCTCTCTCATGCTTTATCATCTGGACAAACCAACATCGTGGATAGGTCAGCGAGGATGAGAGAAAGCTTCTAACACCGGTGAGCAGCCACGATTTGGCCGGAATCAGAAAACCTCGCTGGAAACGCGTGAAGCTTTCAAGCTTCACTCGGCCACCGTCGTCGCTTGTTCGGAGCAAGGAAGACCGGGCTCCGGTTTACGCCGCCAAGAGGAGTCGAACGACACTGGTCTGATGTCGAGAGGTAGCCGGAAAGTGGAGAGAGGGCTGGGTCATGTCGCTCGATCTGATGATCCTCAAGAAATGGCCAGGAAAGGGCCTAAACACCCAAAATAGAGGGCAGGGATACTATGGACATTTTGCAATTAGAAAGGCTTACGTGGCGTTGACTTTAATGCCACGTCATCCTACAAACGGAGCAATTGGACGGAGTGTACCGATCGGACGAAAATTGTAACGTTAGGGACTTTTTAGATTAAATGAGAATGTCAGGGACTGAAACGAGAAAAGAGTCAGAGTACATGGATTAAACAAAATTTAATCCTTAATCTTGTTATCTCAATATGTCTAGGACAATTTTTGAAATTTTTTTGAAGAGTAATGTCCAATTTGGGGACTCGATATTAAAGTTTGTATCGGGAGGAGTCTGTCGAAATTTGCGTGAAAATTTTCAAACACCCGAGCTATTTATTATGAATTTCTGTAAGTATGAAAATAAAATAAATTATGAATGAAGAAATCTCAACCGTCGGATCTCACACCACTTAATCTGGACCGTTGCATTTATCACTGATTAATCTCCACCATTGAATTTGGGTGGGTGGGTGGGTGTGTGTGTGTATAATTAACCTCAAATTAGTCTGGAAGGAGGAAGCTTCTTACAGCACCAAGTTCTCTCTCGAACTAGTCGCTCTTCTCTTTTCACCGTGAACCACCGCCATACGGCCCATACCCATCATCATCTTCACTTTCATTCATCGCTTAAAGCCGTATAAGTTACCTTATACCATGGGTTCAAAGAAAACGTTAGATTCTCTCGTCTCCCTTCAACTCAAAATTGATCGGAAGTTTGGAGTGTTTGACGGAAACCTTTCCTTTCGTGGTCAGTAGTTCTTGTTCTTTTGGTCAGAACCAATTGGCATTTACATTATGGTTAATTAGTGTAAATCTAATCCACCCCAAATTTGTTTGATTTTTTCTTCTTCTATTAATCCGGATTGGGATGCTACTATGCATGTTAATGTTTTCAGATTTTCTTTTCACCATACTATTGTTGTTATTGTTATTGCAACACTAGCTAGCTTGATGATTATCAACCTTCGTGGCGAGGTGAACCTTTACCTTGGTGGCAAGGGCACTATAGCCCATCCACCTTCACGGTGAGGTGAACAGCTTGTCTTAGTGGCAAGCTCACTGCAGCCCCGTATCCGCTCCACCCTAACGTGATGATACTATAGGAGTAAAGGAAGTAGTTGGGCTTCCCCTGGATTTTACTTTTCTGTTTGACACTACACCAATAACCTTAACACACAACACTTTTGGCACAACGAAAAAAAAAATTTGTTGTGTGATGAAGGAAAGTGAATCAGACAACATGTTTACTAAACTTACGTTGTATAAGGTGGTTAAAATTCTGAAGTTTTTATCTAGGAGGTCATTGCACAAAGGTTATAAGAATAATCTGTTGTGTGAATAAAAAAAAGATTGCGGCAGATTTCCCTCCTAGATGGACTCAAATTTGGCTCCAAATTATATCCTAGATGCCACTAAATTGTACAACAGTTTAGTTATTTGTGTTGTAGGAGTAAACTTGCAAATCATCATTCAATGGTTTTTAATGTGCCGTTGTGCAAGTAAGTGGCAGAATTTGGAGAAGTCTCCAAAATGACATTCATTCCCCCCCAAAACAAGCAAATTTGGCTTCAATGGTTTGTCATGCCTGCAACTTCCTACAACATAATGAACTATTTCTGTTGTGTGAATGAGAAATACCTAGCCTAAGCGCCAAAATTGGCATTTTGATTGGACAAGCGGGAAATTTTCATCTTTTGTTCCCTCAGCTATGTAGCAATTCAGACAACGTAAATGTATCTATACGTTGTCTGAGTAACTAAAAAAAAAAAAAACAAAGCTATTGCTTAATGCCTTAGACAACTGAGGGCACGTTTAAACAAAGTTGGTGCCGCTGTTTTTCATAACCTCTCGATCTCTTCTCTCAAGACGCCCAACACTCACAGCTCCCCATCTCTCTCGCGAAATCTCTGTCCTCTTCATCGCTGAACTCTCACGTTCTACTCTCTCTCTCTTCAGATCGCTCCTCTCCCTGTCTCACTCTCAGTCTTCTCTCGCTCTCTTCTTCATCCAACTCTCTTCTTTACCCAGAAATCATAGTCTTCCTCTCTCTTTCATTCTGAAATCCCAAATAGGGAAACCCCAATCCCAGATTCCCCAAAATCAACCAAATCTCTATTCGTCGAACCCTCAATCTGAAAGCCAAATTTCATTGACCTAACTCTCGTCTCCACAATTAGCCTGATTTACACCGCACAGCCATGGGCCAGGAACTTGAAGAACAAGCAGCGCCGCCGGTCATCCTCCGATGGCAAGATTTGGGCGAGTTGCCAGAAAATGAGCTGATTGTTAAGGCTCCCGAAGACAATACCCCTCCTCGTGGTATGTAATTTCTGTTTTGATTTTAGGGTTTTTGAGCATTTATGTCATACTGGAGCGATCGTTTGATTTTGTACCTAATATTTGTCTTGGGTGATTATCTAACAGGGAAAGGGAAAGGGAACAGAGGGAAAGTGAAAGCATAGGAGAGTTATGATAAGGAAGGACCACCATTGGCTAATTACATCAAACTCAGTGAGTATTTCCTAGTTTGTAAGATGTGTCCTAATCCAGATTGGCATCGAACTGTTCACTGCCCTAACCTCACTCCTGGTATAGCTTTTAAATTTTTGTTTTAGGGTTTGTCATGAGCAAGATTATGTCAACTTTACTTGGTTTTGGTTGCTGCCTGCTCTGTTTGTGTGTGTGTTAAATAATTCTCCTTTTGAATCTACTTATGGTTGGTTTAAATTGAGTTTATTTTCCACAAATGGTTTGGTCAGTGTTTGGGAATATGTGCATCGTGTTTCTCAGTTTGCTTTGCAAGCTTTGCTATTTGAACAAGGGAGCTCTGCTATTTGAACAAGTCAAGCTGCTGTCACTTTTGTACAATGACAAAGGCAAACTTATATTGCCCAGTCCAAAGAAGTGAATGTTATTTCTCATTTGCATTATATTGATCTTCGTTATCATTTTGGTTGAATTCTTGTGTGGTGTTATGAACTTTACAGACCAAGTTTGGCAACTATTGTCTTGCCAAGACAATAGCAGAAACTGAAGCTTTGAAGTATGCAAAGAAAAGTGATTGAAATTCATTACAGTTTGTCCATCTATTGTTTTTGGTCCTTGTGACTTTTGACAAGCGTATGAATTGTACTTCATCTTTGTGTAGGTGTTGTTCTATGTGTTTTTGGTTTTGTCGCGTATATCTAGCTCAGTATTTTGTGTAGGTGCTGATTAGATGTGTTTGTTTTTACTGATGTGCTTTGTGATATCCCGTACCCAAGTGTGAAGTTTACTTGCTTTTTTTTAATCTTTGAGCTAGACTTTTTAATTGTTTTATTCTTATCTTTCATTTTTATTGTGGTACTAATTCTCTTGTTAGAATTTCTGTTATATATAGATATGGTTAATAAATTTATGTTTTTACTTTAGTGGATTTATATTGTTTCTTTAAGTTAAGAGATAAGGAGGGCTGGAGGTTGCTGACGAAAGAAGAGAAGGAAACAGCAGGAAAAAGAAAAGAAGAAGGGGGAGAAAGAGAAAAAGCAAGGGAATTAGAAAGAAAGGAAGACGGGGGAGAAGGAAGCAGAATTGTTTAGGAAACAAGGGTGAGGGAAAGAGAGATTTGTAGCTGTGAGAAACTAAGAAAGGAGAAGAGCAAGTGTTATCAGGAAGTTTGGGAGAAGAAAATTTGTTTTTGGGTGTTGTTGCTGTCTTGCGTTTTTGAGAGAGAGAGAGAGAGAGAGTTGGATAGTTTGGGGTTTTTGTCAAAGGCTGCGACTTGTGTACTTCCGATTCTAAGGGTAGTAAAGCTAGAGCGATTCGATTTTTGTTTCAGAAGTGAAAAGCTTTCTTTTCAGTTGTGTACTGTCTTTGTTTGCTTTGCCTTACGGTGAATGCTTCTATTTCTGAATTTGTGTTTCTTCTCTTGATATTATGTTCTTATTGATTATTCATAATAGTATGTTGTTTTGAGGCTGCCTTATTAATTGGGTAATTAATTTGTGAAATTTGAGTATATGAACAACGATGTGGTTGTTCTGTGCTTCTGGTGGTTTGATTTTATATCTATTATTTTCGTACTGTATGGGTGGCTTTCCTTTTAAATGTACTGGATTTCTTAAACCAACTTGATTTACTGAATGTTTTCTATTTCTGTTCTATAGATTGAAATCTTACCTTACTGAAGTACAAGTATCGCTGGACCTAGACCAAGCAAGTTAGTTATTTTCAAATTTGTGTGTACTGGGTGGTGCTACTTCATAGACAGTGTTGTAGAGGACTAGTCTCACTTGATCAACCCAATGCTATTTCGTACTACAAGCAAGACCAGGTTTGTGGTGTTTATTGTTTCCAGCTTATTCTGAATATTTTTATAAATTATTAATTATTCTAAGCTTCATTCAATCATTCTCATGTGCTGAATTTTTACTCTAGAATTAAGGGGACTGTGATTGCAATATGTTTTTGTTAATCAAGATTTATGAGCTTGATTAATGTAAAATGGTAATTTTTGTGAGACAAAAAATGTCGTAGCTAGTAACATAGAAGGCTAATAACTGTACAAAGTACATGGTTTTGTTTACAGATCCTGAATATATCATATGCTAGGCTCTAGCTTTGCCAGTTTTGTGTTGCAATACTATTATGAATACTAGCTATGACTTAATTTCCTTCTTCAATTTCTGTTTAAGATTCTAGACCTACTAGCTCTGACAGATCATGAGTATATCATATGCCACCCTCTAGCTATACCAGTTTCTAGTTGCAATACTACTATGAATACTAGCTCTGACTTAATATCCATCTTCAATTTGTGTTTTAAGGTTCTAGACCTATTAGGTTCCAAATTTGATTAAACTTTTCTACTAATCTGTCACTGGAGATTTTTCATCTTCATAGAGATTCTGAGATATTCAAGCTTTTCCCAGATTGAGATGGAGATCTTCCATGGAACACCAAACCTTAGCCGCATGCTTGTTATATTAACTAGCTATAAGCCTGGTCGACAGTGAATTCAGGTGTTTTTGCCTAGTAGTCATTCTTTCTGGATTCCATGTAACTCAATCCTGGTATTTAGTGCCCATCTTACATTTACATGTATTATAAGAGTGCTAAAAAACTATTTACCTGTGTTTCCTAGGTTAGTTCAGTCAATGGTTTCAGTGATACATGAGTTGTGATAAAAGCTGTGTAAAATGGATTTCAACCAAAAAACTATTCACTTACTATATAACTATATTTTATTCTGCAGCTGTATTACCTTAAGCTTAACATAGAGTGGCAGTGGTGTGGTTTCTTTGCTGTTGGTTTTCTTGCAATTAAATTAGGTGAATAGACTATTTGTTATCTAAGTTTAAGAAAATGAAATTCATTACTTTCTTTGATTTGTAATGTGAATAAACAAGTCCAGTTTAATAGATGCTTAATAGATGCCAACAAATGAGTTATATTGTATCTACTCATTCATCGCTGTTTCCCCTTCTTCTTTTTTTATGCATCTTTCTCTATTAAAAATTTCATTAATTATTTTATATGTACTTCGAACTTGAAGACTGTCTGTACTCAACAAGTTGGGGAGACATTTGTGCTCTGAGGTAAATATAATCAGTAACTATTTCAATGCACTCAGTTTATTAACACGATGACCATGTTAACTGAAATAATTTTAGCATGATAAATTTGCATATTAACAGAAATACTGAGAGTGAAGTAGAGATCCATAGCAAGATTTGGATAAGGTTTGGGAGGGATCTTTCAGCAAAAGAAGAGGTGTGGCTTACTATTGATTTTTATGGATGTTGTATGCTTAGTTGATTGAATATATATATATATATATATCCAAGCATTTTACAATCAGTCTTAGTCAATTGTTTTGCTCCTACAACAGTTCCAATTATAATTAAGATTGTGCTTAGTCGCTTTGCTTTCTGTTTCTGAATTGCATACCAATTTGATCTGACTGTGTAATTGAAAAAAGTGAATGCTTTCGTTCGCATAATTGGTCGTTTAAGGTAATGGTTTGGTTTCTATTAGCTTGAATTTTGGGTGATAAAAGGATGGTACCGAATTCGCGCTCACTACTAGAATTTTTCTCATATACATCGGCCAGAAGATGATAATTAATTGAGTTGTGATTTTTGCTTGAGAGTTGTTCTGTTTCTAAATGTTATATCTGCCTTTATAATTTATGATATATAACTGCATGAATCATGATCATTTCACAATCGCAGTTTATGCAAAAGTCTTGCTGATTTTGTATGATTTCCTTGCCAAAGTATCTTCATTTTTTCTTTCATTGATGGCTTGCAGATCATATTGTTCAAGTAAATGACGGTGCATGTAGTTGATGTTGGATAAAGCAGGTGGGGAACTAGATTTGATTCCATGGCTAAACAAATCAAAATTTAACTCACCAATAATCGCTTGAACTTTATACGTTTGACACCATGGCTGCACAGACTAAGTTCAGGGAATAGTGAGAAGACAAGAGTTTGTATCAATATGTTGGCTGTAGAAACCAAGTTCCTGCACACACTATATGTGGCATGTTTAATTTGGAACAACGTAGTTGTATCAGCTTTTGATGTCCCAAGTAGATGTCCATGCATTTGAATACTTTTCTTCTATTAATGGTTGCTTGGATGATTGGGAAATGCTCCCTTTTAACATTTGAGATATATGGAATGGGTTTGATTACTCATTTGAGCATTTGCAATGTGTTTTCTTTCCAATTGATCAATGTTTATTAGGTAAAATGGAGCTATATATGCACAAAATATAGCAAATGAAAATGATTATACAACAGTTTTATAGTGTGGCAATCCAACGTTGTCTGAATACAAAAATTGGGTCATTCACTCAATGCACTCTTTACATATCACATAATGGTTGTAAAAAAATTATGTCTTCTGATTTTACAATCACACAACGATAAGAATTGAATTATGTTGTCCAAGACCAATTCACACAACAACCATAGTGTACAACTGAAGTGTGATGGTATATCAGACGACGGTGAAATGAAAAAAATATTGTCTGACAAGGGTTTCCAACAACGGCTTGGAAACAAGTTCTGTTGTATGAAAGATGCACGTCATGCTGCGCGGCAGCTGTGCTTGGCATCTGTCGAGAGATGACACAACGCTGATAACAAAAATATGTCGTGTGTTTTTATATCATACAACGGTGCACCACCCTTGTGCAAAATTTAATCAGACAATGCTCCGATACACAACGGTGAGCCTCCAAATCACACAACGAAAAAAACTCGTCGTCTGTTTCGTTTTTTGGTGTAGTGTGACCTACGGGGTTGGTCCATTTTTAAGAAAAGCTTTATAAATATTTGCATGCAATCCATGCATCGATCATTTTAAAGAATTAAGCCGGAAAGTATTAAAGTTTTCTTTCAATTTTTGTTATTGAAATGTTTATTTTTGTCCACTCAAGCTAAAGTTTTTTAACTACTTTTCCGTGGGCCCTTCTGTTTCAAATGCCCAGCTTGCAGACTAGACAAGTTAAGTTGGGCGTACTCAGAGTCGAGGCATAGATAGTGATACCACTTCCGCATTGTTTGAAGTTGGCTATCTTATTTGTATATATCGTTGTTTACCTTTTGATAGATTGTTCTGATTACCAAGCTCGTGTAAATTGTAAACTTGAGATGATTCAGATCTATATGATTTTATACATGATTGTAGAGTTTGGTTGTGAACTGTGGGGAGCATGTAGGCTCCGGGTACGTGTTGAGGTTGGTATTGTGTATTAGAAGTATTGAATTTGTTCTTACAAGTTTTGGCTACGTAGTCCATTTTTAGGAGTGATAATCCCGAATTTTTGATAGAATTATTTCTAAAATGGGCACTGCAGAGCCACATCAGATTTCATGGTGAAATTTGTGGCGAGTCCTGTCAATAAATCTATAAAAAGAAAAACTTCATCTACTCTTCCCATTGCTACTGATATTAGTCATGAGCCAAACATCATACAATGAAGTATGAATCAACGGAATCAACAGAAGCTGAAATAACAAATATTAGATACAATTCTATTGTCCTGTACAAAATTTGATACAATATTACAGTTTGAGAGATTCCAGAAAATTCTTTATCTCTAAAGACTTAGAAAAAAAAAAAAAAAAAAAGATATCACTCATTAGGAAAAGATATCAAAGTTTCTAAAAGATATGGTTTACAAAAGATTGCACATTAGTGTTGTAGTTGCTCACAATAGTTGGTATAATTTAATGGAATATTTAATATGTAATCCACCTGCATATAGCCTTATTATCACCAAAGAGTGAAACTATTTTTGCTCAACCACAAAATGACTTTCTATCTGTTGCCTGTTGAACAAAATAACAAGGAATTGCTGTTATATCAGACGTACATGTAGTGTGACCAAATTGATTATGGAGTGTCTTCAGCGAATACTCTATATATGAAATCGCGAAAGCGCCTTGAATATTGTTTAGGATCAACGGCTGATATAGAAGTTGGATCATACTGGATGGACTTGTATGCATGCTCAAGTTTCTTGCTAATGTCATAGTCTTGAAGTATGTCTATGATGCCAAAAAACATTATAACTTCATAATACTCTCCTGTTGGATCTCCTACAAGCTGAAATTCACAATCACTTTTTCTCTCAGTCTTCTCCACGCGTGCTGGCATGTTTAGCCCCAGTTTAATACTAGCCCATCTGCGCACAATAATATACCAATTTTTGTTTTAACACTGACTCTCTCCCTACTAGTACAATCTGTTATGTTTATACAGAGAATATTCAATATTGTCACCTGGATGGATCTAAAAGAAGTTGATCCATGTCTGCCCTGGAAAGTTTGGGAGTTCCATCACTCTCATTCTCACCTGCAAGAACGAAAATATATATATCAATCAAACTCTTGTATATAAGGCGAGAAAGAAAAATAGCAAAAATAAAAAATTGAGATTAATAACCAGTAGGAGTAAGAGCTCCAGAAGGAATCAGATCTCCAGCAGCTGATGTATTTCTGAAATGAAGGCCAACTAATAGGCTATAATCCATTATTCTCTCCTGTTCAAGAAACTCACAATCTCTATCAATTTGCCTGCATAAACATGCATATATACATCATTACAATTAAGAAGGGCCAACAAATGAAAAGAAAAGGAAAAATATAAGACGACAGAACATACAATTTATGTTCCAATATTTCTCTAACAAGAAGATTAGGCAAAAAAAAAAAAAAAAATTGCCATTTCAAATTGTAATTGCATTAAAATGTCACCAGAAAACAAAAGACCAGTTCACCTGCAGAACTCTTGAAACCATGACTTCTGAAGTCGAAATATAAAGTTAAGATCAAGGTCTTTAAGTATGGTCATTTCATCAATTTCTGTCTCAGCCTTATCTGTTGTTCGACCAAGGGAAGATCCCTTCAAGTCAAAACGTCGATGAATGGTATATTCGGAACAAAACAGATTTCCCATAATAATAAATCGCACCTGAAACATTATAAGACAGATAATAACATTGAAGTGTTTTGTAAAAACTACAAACACATTACTTAGTTTAAAGTTTAGCCTAGTTATAGGCTTAGCGATACTTGGACAAATTACCTTTTTTTGAATAGGTTGCCCAGTTAGCTTTACGCAGTGTAGACCATAAAATTTAGTGACCAGCGTATTCTCGTATGCTCGAACATGGTTGTAATAGGCAGAGAGCATCCTTATAAGAACCTTCACCATGAAACATTATTTGGCTAGAACCAGTACTTGTTTTTTTTTTTTTTCAAAAATAATTATATGATGAATGGAGTACAAACAACTAGAGAACTCACTTTTACTTCTGCTTTCTTCATTGTTTTAATCATGTATCGGTCATCATTAGTCAAGTAAAAGAAGCTACCACTTTTACCAGGAGAAGAAAGTTCTCGAAGAGCATCGTTCCCACAGATAGAGAGCATGTAGTCAGCTGCATCCACCTTGAACAACTTCCTAAGAGTTCTGCAAATTTTTATTTTCAATTTTTTTATATACAAATATGCTAACTTGTAGTTAACTGATGAAGCAAACATAGCTAGCAAGGTGAGACCTAGTTACCTGAAGACTAAAGGACAATAATCCTTCCATTTAAATTCACAAGATTGGTGTGGTGGAGTGTATTTGGATCCTTCAGGAGGAAACCTTGTCCAATATTTTTCTCTGGGGTCGAAAGCCGAAGGCTTTAGATCAAGGGATCCAGACGGGCCTGGTCTTCCAACAGAATGCCTATGTGCATGAAATGATTAATATACATATAAATATAATCCAAAAGATGATCGAGCATGAAGCAAATTACACTAATAAATATATAATATAATGTGCTAAAATATTAATCAATTAAAGATGAAAAAAAATTATTAAAAATTACCTAATTCCAAGCTGCAAATTGAGCATGAGTTCATAATTTTTGTGGCCCCTACTGATCGTTTCCCCTTGTCTCCTACCTGCCTTGGGCACCTTCATTTGGCCCCTTTCTTCAACATTTAGACCCAAGAGATCGTGATCATTCAATTGATCTCTACCAACAGTTGAAGCTCTATCACTAGCATTACAAGCAGGGTCATCACCAGTTCCACCATCCCACATTTGCATCCTATCCATAGGTCTCTCCAGCCCTACGCTTACCCTTCCATCCACTGACATCCTTCTCGGCTTAACCCCATTGCCCTTAGCTGACCTCCACACTGCGAGCTTTTTCTGTGATGGTAAAATCGAAACTTTCTCTCCAGGACAAATCGTACAATCCTTTAAATCAATATTATATACATCTTGAGGATTCCATTCGAGATTGGCATCTGACGATGATTGAGATGGATAATAAGTACCATTTTGCTCACTTGGATCCTTACTCCAATTCCCTACATAAAGACTCCCATCAGGCCATTTGAAATTCCCGTTTCCTTTAGGCACGCATTCTTCCCAATTTCCATCATATCTATTCCCATTACTCCAAACGAATGTGCCTTTGCCATAAATCTCTCCATTCTTCCATTCTCCAATGTAATGATTCCCATTTATCCACTGGTACTTGCCATGGCCTTCTTGCAACCCTCTTCGCCATTCGCCTTCATACCAATCTCCATTGGAATAATTCTTCGTACCATGGCCATGCTTCAAATTCATAACCCATTGTCCCTTATATGTGTCACCATTAGCACCTGTGTATGTGCCATTGCCATCCATATAACCACTTTTAAACTCACCTTCATAGGTAGCCCCAGAAGGCCAACTAAACCTGCCTTTCCCCATAGTTTTGCCTTTAAACCATTCTCCTACGTACATGCACCCGTCCGTCCACAAATACTTGCCTTGGCCATGAGGAAAATTTTCACACCATTGTCCGGTGTAGTAGTCTCCATTCGGAAGAATCTTGTCTGCATTGTATATCATATCCTCGGGGCCATAATCACTATCGTCACTACTATGATCATGATCACTATCATGATCGTGATCATGGTCCACAGAAAGTCCAAATATACTATTTGCACGTTTTCTTGCAGCCTGCGTCTTGCGAACTGTGGCCTCCCATGCCTTAAAAACAGTACTACTCTCTTTACTCATTTGATCAATTTATCGATCTGTCTGCAACAGGAACGTATGTTATATTCTACCTTTTCACCTTTTCACCTTTTCATGCCTATATGGACTCATATATGTAGCTCTTCAAGATACAACAAAATTAATTATAAACAAGAACCAATCAAGAATATCAAATACTACGTAAAGCTTATATATTCCAGAGATCGATTAGACCAATCAATCAAGTATTCCAGATAGATGAAGAAAATGAATCAAATAATAAACCAACATGCATGGCTTAAGCCATGGATCATGTAACATGATGATCACCGAGCTAAAGAAGGTAGATAATTGATCGAAAACATAAAAATTTTGATCTCCTTGTTTTTGGGAAGAACTTGAGTAAAAGTAGAGATTGCAACAAATGAAGTGCCTTCGTTTTCTGAACCAGATTGATCACAAAGTGTCTGCCTCTCTATCAAATTTTTTTTTTTAATTTTGAGTTTAATTTTGCTTTTTTGACAAGTGGGTGTACTCATTTCCCTGAAATCAACAGTAAAAACGGCCGGGGTTGTCGCATGCAACTCTCAACATAATTAATTAAGGCAAGATCCCTAGTTTCTATGGTCAATTGGTCATCTTGCTTGCTATTAAATGCTTAATTATTTCTGTTTAATCCTGTTAAAATTGGTTAAAAATGATTTCATAGTACGTTCAACGATTAGGACATAATTTTGCCTTGTGAGTAATTGTTTGTTTTTTTTTTTTCTAAATCTTATTTTAGAGTGATTTGTGGTTAATTGGGCAATAGTACCTGAGTGTTGGCAACTTATTTCTCTCAATCTGTTTGTTCATAGTTCGTGGTTGAGAGAGAGAGTCTCGTTCATCTCCTAAAACCTCTAGGAACCAAACATTTAGAGGCAAGTACGTAGGAGCAAAAGTATTGGAGGATTATCATGCTAATGCACATACATTTGTTGAAACTTGAAACTACCAACAAAGTTTACAATTGATTCACTCATTTTTCTGTATTTCTTAGCTTTTTTTGTTTTACTTCGATTTGCGTTTATTTAAGTGACTTCATTTTATAAAAAAAAAAAAAATGAAACTATGCAAATTGTTTGTTGTATTTGAAACTTCGAAATTATGTCGTGCCACAATCTAAACTTTCCTTTTTACTTTTGAATAATGAATAAAAATTTATCAAGCAAAATTTTAGAAATTTACTCCTCTCTGTGAAGTTTATCTATAGAAAAGGTAATCCCAAACATTTAACTACACTGGCTATTAAAATCCAGCAATAAAATTCATTTAGGCCCATTTGTTTGCAAGGAAAACTAGACTCGGAATTAGAGCTGTTAATTTCGACACGACCCGATAACACGACTCGAAACCAGTACGAAATAAAGAGGGTTGAACCGCACGATTAAAAAGCACGTCGGCTGCAGGTCAACCCACCATGACCCATTTAATAAACGGGTCGACTGCAGGTCAAACCGCCAACACGAATTGAACCCGTATAACTCGTTTATTAAATAAGTTGGGTTATATATTATATATAACTTGCATAAACGTGCCATTTAGAAAAAGTAATATTATATGTATATAAAAGTTGAGTATGTCTTTTTCTCACTTTAAACTAGGGTTACCACTTCATCGTTAACACTATAAATTCTCTAGTGAATTTAATCAATTTATATATATTTTTTAGTTAAATGGGTCGCTATGTTAACCCTTAAATGGGCTGATGCGGCTAAAATAGCCTCACAATTTAACCCTGCAAAATGTAGTTGTCAGTATAGGATAAGCAGGGATCGTTCAGTCCGGGGATTGTAGGGTACACCTACACAAAAAGGTCAATTAACAAATAAAAGAATAAAATGGGGGTTTTGAGATTTGGTTCCTAATCTACTTAAAAATTTAAAAAAAATGAAACAAATAAACCTATATACAACGATCGACTTCCCTAACCTAGACCAATACCACTCAGAAATTACTAAGTGTAAAAACAGAAAATCCATTTCAACATGCTACAAAAATGTGCCCATCTTAAATGCCTAGATAAGAGCCCAAATGAAAAGCCTCAGCGGATCAATCCATTTATCTGATTCGTTCTAATGTAGGCTTGGATCGGAAAAGTCCTTACCAAGCCTAATACTACTAATTTTCGAAAACACTCAGCGTAATTCCCTTAACTAGTAGTATTATCTAACCCTCGAATCAACTCACACGTGCAAATTAACCATTACACATAGAATTTAACACGTAATTTCCAGAATCGTTTAATCATTAAAGCATGATTTTTACCACTTTTTAGAACTAATTGCTACTTGTTTAACTCAGCGCCTTAACAAATAACAATTACCCATGGCAAATTAAGCAAACACACACGAATACTCAGCGTGATTCTAGCATGTAAACTTATTAACCTAACTCTGAAAATTACCTAAACACGTAAAAGGGCACAAGATTGTGACATGCATCATCAAAGAATTCTCGAAATTAACTCAATAATAAACTGAAAATCTCAAAAATATTAATAAAAATATTCTGAAAATCTCATGTCTCCAATTACACAACTCACAAATCCAAACCCACAAAACCGAAACAAAAATTGTAAGTAGAGTCATAGTTACACTTTGAAGCTTTCCTCAGCGGCTTAGCAACAAGGTGATGAACTCGCCTCTGCTATGATGGTGGAGCGTCCTTGACTCAGCGCCTAAGAACTTCGTAGATCGATGGATGGATGGTGGTCACGGTCTTGTAGGTGTTGGAGGTTTGAGAAGTGAATTGGGCAAAGTCTTGGAATAGCTTTTGGCCAGGAAGTGATAGGCCGGGAAGTGATGCCAATTCTATTCTGGACGTTGCCTATTTATAGGGGAGCATTGGTTGGCTTTTGTCGATCATACCCTTCATCATTGGACGGATGGGATTGCATCATAATTCCTTTAATTTCCCAACTGAAACGTCTCCTTTATGGCCTTAATTCCTCTCATAATGGGGTCTTTTAACAAGCTGAAATGTCTTTCTCCTTTATTTATTTTCCAGTTGAAACATCTTTTTTTTCTTTTCCCCAACTGAAAAACGTCTTTCTCCTTTATTTATTTTCCAGTTGAAACATCTTTCTCCTTTATTCCGCAACTGAAAAACGTATTTCTCCTTTATTCCCCAACTGAAAACGTCTTTCTCCTTTATTTCCCTTCTTCATTGCTTGGTCAAACGTCTTTAAATGCTTTATTTTCTGATTCCATCGTTGCTGTTTCCAAGAGTTCCACCAGCCAAGGTTTCCTACAACAAGCAGGAGAATATCAGAAATTTCTCGAGAAAATAAAGGGAATTAAAATGTAAAGACCACAAAAACGAGGAATCCTGATCCAGCTAGGATTTTTCATGAATTTATCTTTTTCCGCTTATTTCACGCCAAACACTCTACAAGACTCTTAAAATGACTCGATGACTCAAAACACGAAACTTAAGGGAGATACAAGGCTAAAATGGGGCATATACTCAATAATATCGTCGCACTTTATGCTCCTATCATGGGCCACTTTGTTCAACACGACACGAAGTACTTATTAAATGGGTTAAGCGGGTTGAAAACGGGTAACCCGTTCAATAAATAGGTTGGGTTTTGGTTTAAATTTTTGACACGATTATTAAATGAGTTGGGTTTGTGTTTGTCTCTTGTGACACGACAAATACCTTAACCCAACACGACCCATTGATAGCCCTACTCGGAATAGGAAATCATTTCCATTCCATAAAGTTGTGTTGTTTGGTTAACTTTTCAGCCCTTAAAGGAAATGAAAAATTAGGTTTGACAGGAGTCAAATTCCATCAAACAACCTGAATTGATTTACCTACTACATGGTGGTATTCTAATTCCATTCAATCAGGAAATGTTAAATTACCTAAACTACCCCTTCTAAGACTGCTAAAGAACTCGATCAAGACTGCTAAAGAACTCATACAAACCTTTTATCATCAAAGCTATCTCACTTTTCAGATTGATATATTTTTTTATATTGGGATCAAGGCATCAAGCATGTTTTTGAAATTTCTTGCTGATAGATCTTGAAATCCTTTGAATTCTTGAGTCCTCTTGAAATTTTCATAAAAGGCGATATAGTTTAAGCTCCATTGCAATGATGAAGCTTCTATTTCATATGAAGGATGGTGCGTTCATCTTCTTCGCTGGTGGTGAGCGGTGGACACGACCAATTGGAGGAGAATAATGCCAATAACTCCATCATGTCGTTTATCATTTTTTTTTTTTTTGAAAGGGGTTTGGAACTTGGGAGGCTCAGCCCCACGCCCGGTTCCATTTATTATATTAATAGTAAAATTTTGCATCGGGGGGGGGGGGGGGGGAGACATATCACCTATACCCCGAGCTATAGATAAGCAATGACAATAATCCTCATAGAGAACATCTTGTATAATAGCAGGTGTCTCCCCTAAGCAAACATCATCAACGAAACAACTACTAGCAAGATGGGCAAGCCTATTTGCAACACCATTTGCTTCACGGTAAATATGTCAGATTCGAATGGATTGGAAAGCGTCAAAATAATCTTTACAATCATCCAAAACCCAACTTACCTCCGAGAAATTCTTCTCCTCACTCTTGAGAGCAGTAATCAGGATGGCAGAGTCGCTTTCAATGTCAACGTCAGCCCAACCTTGGTGAATACCAAGAAGTAGACCAGCTCTACACGCCTCCACTTCCATATTCAAAATCTAGTGTGCATGTACAAAAGGTCTAGCCAAAGCAGCAATACCCATGCCAGAGTCATCCCTCACCATTACTCCAATACCACCACGACCATCCTCCAAGCAATAAGCCCCATCAACATTAATTTTAAGTCTTCCACTCGGTGGACACTGCCACTTAACCTTTGGCCTGCTCTTTTTCCTAACTGCTTTGGGATGATATTTATGAAAATCCTCCAACAACCTCATCGTCCACTGAATCAAATTCATGGGTTGAAAACTAACCCCCTTCCACAAAATATTATTTCACTCGGTCCAGACTGCCCAAAGACCTATGAAAAAATAATCACGTACGCTGATCCATCGTGAAAAAATCCAGCATCTCCATTACCCAATCCACCACATTACCCGCTGGGTGTGTCCTAGCATTTAGTTTCAAGGGCCCAAAAAGCCAAAAACAATGAAGAGCAGGACATGATTTGAACACATGCGTACCTGTTTCCATTTCCCCTACAAAAAAGACAATGTGGGTCCTCTACCCTAATCTTCCTTCTCAAAAGGACTGACTTAGTAGGCAAACTATCATGCAAAAGACGCCAGACAAAGGACTTCACCTTTGGAGGCACCCGGGCCCCGGCCCCACATCACCACCCAATATTTGTGGTCCACTTTGCCGCACCCATTCAAAGATGTGGAAGCCTTGTCCTTATTGCACATGAAGCTATTAAGCACATGATACCTACTACGAACACTGTAAAGGCCTTTTTTTTTTTTTTTTTTATCATAATGTCAGATAAGACGATCCTCCACCCCACGCAAGCTTAGAGGGATGCATGCAATTTTCTCAACCTCACCCTCCGTAAACAGCTCCCTCATAAGCTCTACATCCCATTCACTTGTGTCAGCATCAATCAAATCCATCACCCTCAACTCCTCTGTACCCTCCATCATAGGAGAATAAGGCCTAAAATGACAAGGCTGTGGGACCCACGGGTCTTCCCACACTAAAATATTCTGGTCGTTCCCCACCTGATACCACAACCCCAATTTCAAAACCTCCCTACCTGAAAGAATACTCCTCCACGTGTAAGATTCCCCTCCTTTAAGCGCTGCATCCATGAAGGAACAGTGAAGAAAGTACTTGGCTTTTAGAAGCCTAGCAATGATCGACTTTGGTTGTTGGATAATACGCCAACCCTGCTTCGCTAAAAGTGCCAGGTTAAAAACCACCATGTTTCTAAACCCCAAACCTCCTTCCTTCTTCGACCGACATAGCTTCTCCCAAGCCATCCAATGAATATTCCTTGAATCACCCTCATCCCCCCACCAAAAATTAGCCATCAATTTATGCATTTTCGAACAAAGATGTTTGGGAAGCTCGAAACAGTTCATCCCCGCATTGAAGAAAATAAAAGAATCATCCGCAAAAAAATAAATGGCTTATACTAGGAGCTTCCTTACAAATTCTGACCCCCTGAAGAACCTGCCTCCTTTCCGCAATTAGTCGTTTATCAATTGGTAGTTAGAAGCTCTAGAATTCATCTTCTTCAATGTTGTTGAAGACCTTAATCAATATTTGGATTTGATGAGGATTAGATATTTTAAATCAAAATCAATGGATAATAGCTTACAACATAGAATTTTGGATCTTGAAATTTAAGGGTTTAAAGACATGGGTAATTATAGAAATTTAATAATTCATTTTGTATCTTCCTTTTCTCTATGCTAATTATATACCAAATGCCAGAAAGGAAACATTAAAACTATTTCATTCCCATCTCACTTGGAAAGGAATTCAACTCATTTCATGTTTCAACTTTCCTGTCAAACAAATGGGAGCCTAAGTGAAATAGAGAAACTAACCACAAATAGCACATTGATCAAACAAGACTGAAGATCATGAAAATTTCGATTGTAAGCAGTCAAAAATCTAATTAAATTATAACTAACAACAAAGTTCAATACATAGTCACGACTAGAAAAGAAAGAACGGTAGTTAAAAGAGAGTCTTGATACCAAAAATAAAATATAAACAACATGAGAGCTCTGCTCTCAATCAAACCTAGTCACCACGAGCTAAGATTTCAAAGTCAATTTCTGTCGACAATTGTATCCTCACGAGTGACATCACTATTCGCTTGGTGTGGGTCTAATCAAGAGATGGTTTGGTCATCATAGGGAATGTTTAGGGTGCTCTTCGGTTCATCTCATTCCACAAGGATGCACTACCAGTAGCAACAAGGGACATAGTTTTCTTGGCAATACCAGGCTTCTGTTTTCGGGGGAGATACTTTTCCTATGATTTTTTGTTGGGTCGTCGATGGCGTATCTGACTTAAGAGGTTCGACAACACGTCTTTTGGAGATGCATGGTTTTCAATGGGCTAGGATTGCTGGAGCAGTGGCAGTTTGCCTCAATTTGTACTTGCTTTCTTCAATCTGATTTCGATCAGAATTGGCGTTGGTAGCTTGGGCTGATTGAATCTGGGAACTCTAGACTCTATGGTTGATAGGAGCATTTTAATGCGACGTTTTAACTGCATTTCTCTACATTTTTCTGCGCCATTTCCTTGAAAAATCCTTGTTTTGGAAAGTTTCCATTCTTTGATTGGGAAAGTTCCTATTTGTATAAAGTTTCTATTTTTGTAGTTTTCATTTCTCATTTCTGGAAAGTTTCTATTTTTCATTTTTAGTAACTTTCTATTTTTCATTTTTAGTAACTTTCTATTTTTCATTTTTAGTAACTTTCTATTTTTCATTTTTAGTAATTTTCTATTTTTCATTTTTAGTAAGTTTCTATTTTTCAAATTAGGTAAGTTTCTATTTTCAGGACCTCCGAGCTAAAAAGTGGAAATGAACTCATAAATGGAAAGAGGAGCTTGCGAACATCAAGGGGAACAAAAATGAAGGACATTGGACCACAAAAATGAGCAGAAATGAAGAAAAGAAGTTTTCCTAGTCCAACCAGGAAACCCTGCGAAATGGAGGAGAGCTTACCAATGAAGTTTCCAACGCAACTATGAAAAGAAATGAAAGAAATGAAGTGTTTTGCGTTGGAAAATAAGAAGGCTTGAAGATAAAGCAACGAAGCCCAAGAACACTTTGAATTTTCGGCAAAATGGATCAAGGCCCATCAAGGCCCAAGCAACTAGGGTTTGTGACGCATGGAAGAAACCCTAGAAGGGTTTGCCGTCCAAAGCAAGAGAGAAAGAAGGAGTTTTGCCGTGAAAAATCAGAAAATAATAAGAAGATTTCGTGGAGATTTTATTGGGAGACTTTTAAGGTAAGAGAATATGTGTTGAACACAAAGAGCTCTCAAAAGAAGTCTAGATACATTCCTATATTCTCTAAAGGAGTTGTGGCCGAATTTTAAGAGATAAAATCAGAATATTATCATGGTATTTCGGCAAGAAAATCAAGGGGGATATTTTAGAGAATTATGTGATTGGTTGAGACACATCATAGGGCTTACTTGGCAAGATTTCATTGGAGGAAATTATGTGGAGTTATCAAGTCTTTGCCGTGAGAAACCCTAGAGACTTACACGGCTTGGAGACCAAGGCTTGCCGTCCCCTATATATGCTCCCTCTTTCTCAACGTCTAGGGGCCTCTCTTCGATACAATTTACACTTTAGAAAAAATCAGAAAAGTTCTCTAGAATAGCCGTGAGTTCTTCCATCCTCTAGAGCAAGCCACGAGTTCAAGCAAGGCCAAGGGAGAAGAAGAATTGCCGTGAGCATCATCATCCACCACCATCCTTGAAGCTTGCTTTCGAGATTCAAGAGACCACCACATCAATCGTTCATCACCATCTCCATCTCACGTTGTAATCTGATTCTCCTTTGTAACCTTTGCTTTGATTTCGTTGGTTTTGCTCTAGTTGACATATATGTTTGAATGAATATTAATTTCTGGAATTTTTTATGATTGAATGAAATTTTCAGATTCATATTATTGTTCTTCGAAAGTTGCTTATGTGAGTTTGGTTAATTAAATTTGCTTTATAGATATCTTTTGTATTTTAATCTTATGTGGTTGCAAACACTTAGGGTTTTTGTATGAATGGTGCTACAATTTAAGAACATGAATCAACTTTTTGGTTTTGTGTTCTTGAATCGAACAGTAGTAAAGGTTTTGTGCAAAAACCGAATTTAATTAAAGAGAATTGCAATTAGGTGGACTTTTCCATACTAAGTTGCACACTTGAGTTGATAGCCTTTCTATGTGTTTCATGCGTTAAGCATGTCATGATTTACTAGCTTTCTAGGGATTGAATGCATGTTTGATAGGATTAGTCTTTGTGCTTTCACTTAGATTAATTAGCATTGAAAAGTAAAATATGGGAAATTGTTTGCTTTCTAACATTTCACATGATCAACTCCTTTCTCATGACTTAGATGAACAATATTAGGGTTTGAATCGATTTTAATCATATGTTTCGGTTTTTGATCTTTGTTCTCTCATTCCATCTTTATTTTTATGTTTTTGCATTTTAATTGTTTTGTTAACTTAGTTTATTTTCGGAAAAACCAAAATCAAAAACCCCCTTTTTCGTGTACAATGTTTATAATTGTGAATATCTTTGTGAATATTATACTTTGTTTTAATTTTAATTGTTTAATTGTTTGACAATGACAGGTGTACCCTCAATCCCCGGAATAGAACGATCCCTATTTGCTTATACTACTAACGATATTTTCAGGGTTAAATTATGCGCTTGCTTTGAGCGTGTCAATGGTGGTGATGATGTGTAGAGTGTTGGGGAGTCCAGTGCTTTTGGGCTTGACTGCACTAATGAGCCTGGATTTATATATATTAGGCTTGCTACTACGCCTAGGCAGCTTTCGCATTGTCAAGAGAGTGTCTTGCCACCTTCACTTATTACTTAATGCTTCGGTGTTTTGCTTCAACTTGCATGTACAAAAATTTTCGAAGCAGCTTATACCATAAATCCTAAATCTTGCTCCAAATCCTACAAATTAAATCATGTTAGATCCTTTTCTTTTTAGCTTTTTGAGGAAATAAGATATCGTCTTGTTCAAAAAAGTAAATAAATAAAGAAATTAAGACATCGTATAGAGTTTAGGGTTTATAGTATATTGTTTAGGATTTAGGGTTTAGATTTTTAGTTAGAATTTTTAAGTTGGATATCAAATATGTCTTAATTTGAGTCATTAGACTAATCTAAGAGTGTAAAATGTGATTAGTTATATAACGTAAAGTTAACTTGGTCAGTTCTAGTGCCCTATTTATTTTTGGAGTAATTTTTTTTTTTTTTGAAAATGGATCTAATTAATTTTCCTTCACATGGATCCTATGAAGGTCTATTGATACACACACAGACACACACACATAGAGGCTTTATGGAACAGATTTCCAGTTTTTGGCCACGTTTCGATCACATATTCACATCTTAACCGTTCAACTTTTAGGTCCTAATGTATAGATCACTTTTGCAAAATTTCAGCCGAATTGATAATCGTTAAGGCATCAAAAACTGCAAGTTACACGAACGAACTGATTTTGTCAAACAGGAACCGTCCGTGTACATTGTTGTAAATTGCAGTTTTGAATGCTTTAACGATCATCAATTTGGCTGAAATTTTGGCAGAGATGATCTATACATTAGGACGTAAAAACTGAACGGTTAAGATGTGAATATGTGATCGAAAAGTGGCCAAAAACTAGAAATCCGTACCTAAGCTTAGGTAAGAATGTCCTTAGCCAAGAAGGATTGTATATATATATATATATTTTTTTTTTTTAATATCGAAACATACTGATAATACAGGATGGGATCCGAGATGAGCGAGGGCTCTCCTTGAAACCCTCTAGCTTCCACCTGTTGCTATCAACCATGGAAGGCACCATTACTTCCCTATTAATGATTACCTCGGCGCTCAAGCATACCAGAGTGCAGTGTGACCCGACTCAACGACTTTAAACCTTTTTCTTATCTAGATCGATTAGGTTTGAATACTTGACTTGATAATTGTGGTTTCAACAACTAATGGTTGAAGAACAGAATAGTCAACATTCAACATATTTCGTATTTGAGAGAAAAAATGAGCAAACCCTAGGTTTTCTTCCAACCCTTCTCAACATCCCTCGCCGCTCTCCTACAATGGTTGACGATATCTCTTTCCGCCTTGCTACTGCATTGACGATCTTTGACAAGGGTCAGGTTTCATTTGGAGTCACCGAAAAGTCGGTGTTCTCTTCTCACCACTATGTTGTAGGCCGACTTCTTTTTGTCAAGAAGAAGATCGATCCAATGGCCTTCATTAATCAAGGTTTGAGAGCAGCCGCACCGGCTCTTATTTCAAAAAAACAAACAAAAACAAAAACAAAAAAAAACCTTTTTTTTTTTTTTTTGGGTTCTTGACACAATGCACCAAAATAATCCCACTTACCTCAGCAGCAGATTTTTGTTCCCGCCTACACAATTTAATAGTATATGACCATTTTTCCCTTAACTTAATTAAGAAATCACATCATGCCACTCTATCTCTCTTATACCTCCAGCAAATTGATCTCCTCTCTCTCTCTCGCATCCCTCCGGCAGATCGATCCCTCCGTCACCATCGTCCTCGATAAGCCGGAGACCTGTAGAAGCCGGAGTGGAGGAGGCCAGGGTCTGTTTCTTTCTCACGGCGCGGGGATGACCTAGACCAGTTTTGGAAGGATGAAAGACTCAGCCGGTACTCCCATATTTGGCCGCAGAGCTGCGGTGGACCACAGGCGTTGGAAATGGCTCGACGTCGTCGACGTCTCTGTGGTATTGGTTTTCCATGAAAAGCAACGATGATGGAGAATCAAAGGAGAGAAGGTGACGACTTTTCCGATCGAGTTTTCTGATTCCTGCCCTTTTTTGGCGTTTCACCGATAGCTGAAGCTTATTCTTGACGCCGTGGACCTCCTTGTGCTCTTCTTTTGTTCATACAACGACCGATGACGAAGGAATGAAGCTCGGAGGCTGCAATAGTTTTCAGGCAGTTTCTGGGTAATTTCCAACTACGTTTAGTTTCAATTCAAGTATAATAGTTGCTCTATTGGTCGAGTTGCAGATGATGATATACATGAATTCGAGTTTTAGTCAAGATTAAAGAAACTGAAATTTTGGGGTCTGCTAACTATTTCGGGTTGATTGTGCTTGGCTGCAATTTTGAGGGCAATCGTAGGATTACTGGAATTTACATATAAACCAAGATGAAAAGCAAACCTCAGCTTTTGGTTGAATATTGTTTTGGACGTTTTGGACTACTGACAAAGAGAAAATGGGGGCTTTAGTCAAAACATTTTGGATGTTTTAGTTGAATACTGTTACAAATTTATCTTTTTGTAACCAGAAAAAGAAAAAGAAAAAGAGGGCAGAATGCTAGAAAGAAAGAAAAGAAAAAAAAAGTTTTATTAGGGGCAATAGACGTCTGTTGGGGGACAATAAATGTTGTGAATTGATGTAATCTCCTCGTTTTTTTTTCCTTAATCAAAGTTTTATTTGTCTAATTTAGGGAGATTAGTTCCCATTCCGGCTACCAAAAGGTCTATTGGGGGACAATAAACCTATCCGACCCTATATGAGATCTTCGACAACTTTTTTGGGGACATCCGCGAGGTTTCATAAACCTCTATTGTCCCCCAATAAAGGTCTATTGGGGGGCAATAGAGGTTTATTGGGAGGCAATACAGGTCTATTTGGGACAATAAACCTTTCCGGCGACCTATGAGATATCTGACGACCTCTTTAGAGACATTCAGCGAGGTTTTTAGAGAAGTCCGGTGGGTGGCGGCCGATGACCGGAATCTGGCGATCGTTGGCCGGAATCTGGTGACAGGTGACTGGACTCCGGCGGAGTCCCCTATGGCTTCCCTCTCTCTCTCTGTAACAAATGGGTGAGGGTAAAATAGTCTCAAAAAAAAAAAAAAAAAACATAATTGGTTATTAGGGAATACCTTATTAGAATCTTTATGGATAAGGGGAATTAAAAAAACTTAACGGGGTAAGTGGGAAAAAATACCTAGAATTAGGGTAAATGGACAAAATATCTTTATTTTTTTGGATAATTTAATTAAAATAGGTCCTCCTCATGTGCATTATCATCACTTGTGTCTGGGATTGGGCTCACTATGTAATTATTGTATTGTATTTGTTTGAATCTGCCATGCAATCTTTTCTTTAAAAAAAAAAAACAAAAAACAAAACAAAATTGGGTATGCCGTCACCACTTAAATGGATGTCCTACAAAACTCATTGTTGATTTACCTAAGGAATTATAAGTTTTTCACATTAATTATTAAGACCTAAAATGCTAGCACATCTTAATATGGATTTAATTACATGCTCTCAATCAAAGTATGCATCCAAAGGTCAATTAGATGCTCTCAATTAAAGTATGCATCCAAATATCAATCAACATTTAAGCGATGTGATTGAAGCACAAAACTAACACGCATGCATAAAACATATGAAATCGCAATTCACACTTTGAAAACCTAAAAGCTAAAACATGCTTCATAGTATTCGAAAACTAAACATTTGAAATCAATACTTCAATCTAACATGAAATCGCAAAAGCCAATTCAATAAAACAAAACTCAAATCTGAAATTGTTTTACAAAGTATCAAAACCAAAAACAAAATAGAGATGTTCATGGCTATACTCTTGAATTCTTCAAGGACGCAAGTAGCTTCAAAGGTGGTGGATTGAATGATGGCTATGGCAAGTATGCTTGAATGGAGAGGATGATGCTTCACGGTCTTGAACTTTGAAGAATGGAAGAATGCCGAAATCTTGAGAGTAGAAGGGAAGTGTTTGTGAATTTGATTTTGAATTTTGTGGTGGTAAAAACGTCTTCACATAGCCTCCTATATATAGTGCACGGCATAGCATAGAGTTTTGATTACTTTCTACTTCAATAACCTCATTCAACCAATCAAAATATTCCTTGAGAAGTCGAGAACAATCTTGATTCTTCATTGTAATCTTCTTTGCCGAAATTATTATGCACTTTCCCTCAATTTGGACTTCATTCAACTCGTATGCAATCAGGAAACCTAAATTAATATTTATTCTCTTTTATTTTCTTTTCCATAATTCACACGAAGTAGATATTCACCCAAACTCTCCAAATTTGAACTTTACCGAAATCTTCTAGTATTTTCCTCGTAATTCTCACGGCAATAATGAATAAATGTGGGACTAGGACACCTCCTTAACGTCAAGACTATTCTAGAACCTCACATGCAAGTCACATGCTTCAATCTTTGGGCCAGGCTTCTTCACTTGGACGTTTCAAAGCCCATTCTCTAGTTGTGATGCCAACTTTGTTATTCTAGAACATTCTTATACAATCTTGAGTCATCTTGAAGCTAGCCACAACATCTCCTATCCTTCCGAGGTATCCTAGTATCATCAGGGCTCCTAATGCTAACAGGTTTCCTAGTTCATTTAGGACTCTTTATTTCTGAGATGTTTTGGAACCTTCCGAAACTCTCCTTGTATAACAAGGACTCCTAGTCATGTTAGGTTTCCTCTTCCTGGCAGGAATGAGTTTCCTTGTCCAACTGGGATTCTGTCATTTCTCATTTTTGTATCATTTCGATGAGCTTACTCCTAGTTGACTTAGGATTCCTACTTCAACTGGGATTCCTTCTCCTAGTAGGATTGGGAAAACTTCATTTGTCCATTTCTACGCCATTTCTTCCTTGCCTGCCTTTATAGACTCAAAAGTATCTAAAAATATTTGCTATGATAATGTCGCTCTCATCATTAAAATCTTAGCAAATATCGCTCTCATCAATCATTGGCGTGAAGCGCAGCTAGACCTGTAAATGGACCGGATTGACCTAAATCTGAATCCGTTTAGTAATAAAAGATTTCAATCTAATCCAATCTGATAACCTGCTACAGATTGTTAATAGTGCTCAATCCAAATTCGTATCCGGTAGATTAACAGATACCCGAACGGCTTATCTGATCCATTCATAACAACAAATATTTTTAATTTTTAAATAATAATTAAACTTTTATCATAATACTTCATAGAATATTAATAAAATATTAAAATCAAATGAAGAGTATCACCGAAAAGTGAATTACATAACCAAAATATTTCTTAGAATGATAAGCTAAGGTAACCAAAATACTAAACAAAGCAATGCTTCATTGATTTTTTTTTTTTTGGAGAGCAAAAAGAACATAAGCATCAATAATCTTCAATTTCATATTCTCAATATTGACAATACTCTTAATTATCCCGTACTCTCAATATTATAAGCTTAATTAAGAAGACTACGTCCTTTAGGTATTTGCAAAAATTTTGTTATAATATATGTATATTTATTATTTTATTCAAAAAACTAATTAGTATTCTTGATATTTTATATTTAATATTTTCAAAATAACATTTTATTATTATAAAAACAGACCAGATTATTAATGGATCAGATCAACCTAAATCCGTGTTTAATCAGTTAAATAGACAGATTAACAGATCCGGACCACTAACACATCAACGGTTCAAATTTTCAATCCAAACATGTTCAATAACCATGGATCCGGAGCGGATACGGATCAAAATTCAGTCCATTTGCAAGTCTAAGTGTAGTGCCTCTTTGGCTATAGCGACATAAAGTAAAGTTGCAACAAGGAGGTTGTTCACCCTACCATTCCTGTGGCTCTGGACTTTGAGCTGAAGTTGGACCTTCCCAAAAAACAAGGGGACATTATTGGTGTCTCCTCTGAAGAAGAGAAAGATTGGTATATCGCTTGGAGCCTGCAACAAGCCAAAGATGGAGGATGTGGCGCCTTGAAAGGTGAAAACCAGTGTTGCTGGTGATAAGAAGCCCCGGAAGAAGAGAACCCTAAAGCCACTAGAGGGCAAAGTCAAGCGACTTCTATGCAATTAGATGGTGAAGAGATTGAGGAAGTTTTAGTGGACGAGTTAATGGACACTAGAGCTAAGTGTGCACTTCACGTGGTTGATTACACGCATTTTTATGTGCGTAATTGCACTCTAAATACTAGAATTAAGCTAATGTTTAAGTCAATTATTATGTAATTAATCCATTTTTATTTATTTGTAGGTTATAAGCGGAGTTGCGGAAATTGAGAGAAAATGGTGCGAAATTTGAGCAAATTAGAGTCAACTCCGACTAAAGGATGAAAAGTCAACTGGTTGACCACCGGATCAACCAAGTCAACTTGGCCCGATAGCATGAAGTCCAAGGCCCAAGACCAAAGAAGCACAAGTGAAGACCCAAGCCCATTTGTATTCAAATTTCAAATTCAAAATGGATGTAATGACAATAATAATAGTAGACCACACCTCACACACATCACACATGTGGATGAGATATTTATTTGTGTTCACACTAGACACACACTCACTTACACTTTTACCCTCCGGTTTTCTTTATATTTTCCAAAATGTTTTCTAATCTTCTAATTCTCTACATTTTTATTAGGTTGTTTTAGTCTTTTCATTTTACCAATTTTCTATTTGTTTTTGAGCCCTTGGATCTAGGGTAAAAGTCCAATCTTGACCCTTAAACCCAAGGGAGTATTTAAGCACCTTTGCACACACATTTCATAAGCTTAAGACCCATTTTTCTACACCCTAGGTGTCACGCCCCTGATTTTTAACACAATTAAAAATCGATATATAACCCCATAATTATACATGCGTGAACGTTCAGCCATCAATACCAAATACCTGGAAAACTTTTTCCCTTTATACAACATAGATATTGATGCCCTGAACCCACTATGTCAATATTGACCCGCCCACAGAGTCATATATTACATAAGCTTACGAATTAAATTGTCTACAACAAGATAAAACGCAAAAGCTCCTCAGAGTTTACTACATAGCGGAAGTCATAACAATGGCAAAGCTTCACACGCTTATACACAAGCATGTGACTCTTAGTCCTCTGTAGGTATCTCAATACCTTTTTGCCAGCAGTCCAATGCTTGTGTCCAGGATCAGATTGAAATCTAGACAACATGCCACTGCAAAGGATAAATCTAGCCTAGTGCACACTTGTGCATACATGAGACTGCCAACTAATCTAGCATATGGTACAGACTCCATTTCCTTTTTCTCAACACTTGTTTTAGGGCATTGATCCTTATTTAATTTATCTCCCTTAGATATTGGAACCACCCCATGAGCACAAGTAGCCATATCAAATCTCTGAAGTATTTTTGAAATGTAGGCTTGTTGAGATAATCCCAATAAACCTTGTGCTCTGTCTCTCTTTATCTCAATTCCTAATACATAAGAAGCCTCTCTCCTAGATCCTTCATATCAAAAAAATTCGACAGAAATATTTTGGTATCTTTCAGTAACTTAATGTTACTGCTAGCAAGGAGAATGTCATCTACATATAGGATAAGAAAAACAAACTGGTTTCCAACAACTTTAAGATAAACACATTCATGTACTAGATTTTCTGTAAAACCAAAAGATGCAACCACAGAATCAAATTTTCTATACCATTGTCTAGATGCCTGTTTAAGTCCATATATAGATTTCTTAAGCTTACAGACTAAGTTTTCTTTTCCAGTTTCAATATAGTCTTCTGGTTGTGACATGTATATCACTTCCTCCAGTTCACCATTTAAGAAGGCTGTTTTTACATCCATTTGATGTAACTCCATATCATAGTGAGCTACAAGAGCCATTATGAATCTAAAAGAGTCCTTAGTTGAAATTGGTGAAAATGTTTCTGTAAAGTCTATACCCTCCTTTTGTGTGAACCCTTTAGCTACAAGTCTTGCTTTGTGTCTCTCAATGTTTCCCTTGGCATCTCTCTTAGTTTTGAACACCCACTTGCTGCCTATAGGCTTGTGATTTGGATCTGGCTTCACAAGCTCCCACACTTCATTATTATACATGGATTCAAGCTCTGCATCCATGGCTTTCTTCCATTGTTTTGACTCATTACTTTCTGCAGCTTGCTTAAAATTTACAGGGTCATTATCATCTGCTAAAGTGCTCTCAACTTCTTGCAGATAAACCTCATAAATATAATTTTGACCACCAAAAGTTGGCTTCCTAGTTCTTTGTGATCTTCTAGGTTCAGCTACATTTTGTTGAGGTTCAGGAACATTTTGATCTGGTATAGGTTCAGCCACTTCAACATTTTGGTTTTCAAGTTCTAAGTCACCACCTACTGCATTGTGAACTTCACTTTCAGTTTCTGCATTATTTTTAAAGTTTGGCATTTCTATTTCTGTATCCTCACTTTCTGCAATTTCCTCAAAATCATTAGTTAAATCTTCAAATTTTGTATTGCAAATACTCTCCCCCAGAAATTTAACCTGATGAGTTTCAAAAATTCTAGGTGAGTAGTGAGGTGCATAGAGTTTATAACCTTTAGATTTTTCACAATAGCCTATAAAATGACAAGTTACAGATTTAGGGTCAAGTTTTCCTAAATTGGGATTGTAAATTCTTGCCTCAGCTTTACAACCCCATACATGGCAATGATGCAGACTAGGTTGCCTACCACACCAAGACTCAAATGGTGTTTTATCCACAGACTTGCTTGGGGACCTATTGCAAAGATAGTTTGCAGTTCTTAAAGCTTCTCCCCAAAACATTTTTGGCAACCCAGAATTACACATCATACTTCTTACCATATTCAACAGAGTTCTATTCTTTCTCTCTGCAACACCATTCTGTTGGGGATTGTATGGTGTTGTATATTGAGCTTTTATACCTACATCCTGCAGATATAAAGCAAATGGACCCTTTTGTTGTCCTTGCTCAGTATATTTACCATAAAATTCACCCCCCCTATCAGACCTCACAGTCTTAATTTTCATTTCTAGTTGATGTTCAACTTCAGTTTTGAAAATTTTAAATGCCTCAAGTGACTGTGATTTTTCTGACAATAGGTAGATGTAATAGTACCTTGAATAGTCATCTATGAATGTAATGAAATAAACATTTCCACATATTGTTCTATGCCTGAAGGGACCACATATATCTGTATGAATTAACTCTAGCAGTTCTTCACTTCTGCTAGCAGTCTTTTTTCTTAAGTTTGTCATTTTACCCTTAAAACATTCAATGCAGTCTGCTAGGTCTGAAAAGTCTAGTTCTGGAAGTGTTTTGTTCTTTACTAATATTTGCAGTCTTTCTTTTGAAATGTGGCCTAGTCTCCTATGCCACAAGTAAGCTGATTTATCATTGAACAAGGTCCTTTTAACACCTGTGATGGTGTTGTTACTTAATGTGTTATTTCTGTCTTCAACAAGTGAGATTACTTGTTGAGGTATTGAACAATTCAATTTCATATAATTATCCAAAATAAAACCATAACCATATAACAAGGAACCTTTAGAAATTTTTATTCCATCCAAATCAATGTAAAAACAGCAACCAGTCTTAACCAAAAGAGACATAGAAAGCAAATTCCTCTTAATAGAGGGAATGTAATAAACATCATCCAAAACTAAAAAATTTCCAAAACCTAGATCTAGTCTTAAGGTTCCTATAGCCTTCACTGCAACCCTCATGCCATTTCCCACACAGACATTGGTTTCCTCACTTCTTGGTGCCATCTTCTTTGTGAATCCCTGTAAAGAATTCGTAATATGCAAGGGTGTGCCAGAATCTAACCAATAAGTGTGAGGTTCAATATTGACAAAATTAATTTCTAAAGAAAAAGTTTCTGTAGTACTTAAGAAATTCTTACCCTTCTTCACCAACCAAGCCATAAAACCTGAGCAGTCCTTCGTCATATGTTCTACTTTCTTACAAAAGTAGCACTTGAACTTAAAAGCTTTGGTGGTGTTAGGTGCTGCAGTGTTTCCAGATGGCTTAGTGATGGTTTTGGTGACCTTAAGCTTGTTCTTCTTTTTCTTTGGCTTTTCCACCAGGTTCACAGAGGTTGCAGGCTCTCTTTCTTTCTTAATTCTATCTTCTTCATCAGCACAGATAGATATGATATGATGCCCCGGAAATTCGTATTTATTTTCCGAGGATTTTCCGGAATTAAATTAGTAATTATTGGATGGTTTCGTGGCTCGTGGATGGAGCGGAAGTGTTTCGAGCGAATAATTATTCGGGAAGCGCCATTTTAGGGGGGGCGCAAGGGTTGACTTTTTATTCGTTGGGATTCTCCGAAAACTTCATTCACAAAAGTTGTAGAGCGCGTCGATACGAGTTTGTGGACGTGTGGAACGCGTCAATCGGAGTTCGTATGAGAAAGTTATGGCTATTGGAAGGAATTTCCATTTTAGTATAAATAAAAGTTTCCAAAGTGGGAAACTTACTATTTTCATTTGTTTCCTTTTCCGGAAACCTCTCTTTTCTCTCTCTTTTCTCTCTCGGTCGATACCTTCAGTGTCTGAGATTTCCGTCTGACCCGACCCGAACCCGGAAACCCGACCCGACTTTTCAGGCTGTTTCCGGCGGTCTCCGGCCGAGAAATTTTCCAGATAGGATCGTCTCCTCCGTCTGGTCGTCCCTGTGGTGTCCTCTAGCTCCGATTCTCCTCCACGGCGGCGCTGCAAGGCGTTGGAATTGGGTGTTTTTGGACCCGATTGGTTTTCCGGCTTCCAACGTCGGCGGCGCTTCAACCTTGGCCTGGGGAGTTCGCAGCAGTCTCCTTGTGCGATCTGTGGTGGTTGTTTGGAAGGATTCACGTGAAAACTCGATCAACTCAGTTTGGATTTTTGTTCACGGCTTGTGAGGTAGTTTTCGACCCTTTATGCTTGTTTTCTGACTTCGAGCTAGTTATGAAAATCCACAAGCATGCTTAGATGAAGCTTTTTGATGTTGGGAGTTTTGTGAAATAATGAGTTTTGGCCGGCGGCGGTGCGCCTCCGTCTGTGGCGGCGTTCCGGCGGTGTTCCGGCCATGTAAGGGATTGTTTCTGGTATTATATATGTTTTACTCGTTGATACGAGCGTTTCGATATATAATATGCAAATTTTGGAGTTCGTATGGATTTGTTATGATTTTAACCGTTTCATATCGGTAAATTTATTCGATCCGTGAGGATCCGAGCGTTCGATCGACTTGTGGTTTGGACATATCGATCGTAGAAGTATTCCGGAGACATTGGGTGGTCTCGGATGTGGTTTCGCCTCATTTGGCGTCACTTTGGGAATTTTGGTTCGATTTAGGGTTTCGAACGTTATTCTTTGTGTTTCATTGACTGAATCAAGGCTGTACTTTCCTTAGGTGCTTAACAGAGTGCATTCTGTAAGTAGTCTAGTGGTGTGAAGACGCAGCGGGAGTTTCAAGGTGAGTAATCTCACAATGTTCATTTACGAACGGGCTTACCTTATCGTTTTGTTAGTTATTTAGTTAACTGCAAACTATAGTTGGTATTAGTAGGCATTCCTGAGAGGATGACTACGTATATATATATTTACGTGAAATATATATGTGTAGGTGGATTTGTGTGATAAAACAATAATTGTGGGTGCGTTCATTTTATTGTTTTGGGAGTGACTTTTCGTGAAACAATATTTTGTGAAAGAGTTGATTTCTATTGTTTTGAAAAGTGTTGTGTTTGTGGAACATTTTTGTTCGTGGGTGGTTTATTTAAATGTGGGTCTTGTACCGGGAGTAATTGATAGGGATCAATTACGGGGAATCTTTCATTTTAGATTCGTGTAACATTTTGGGTCCTGTGCGACTCCTTTAATGTTTTGGTATTTATACCGTGGATCCATAGACTTACGAGTTGAGGGTTGTGGATCACGAAATGTGATCGTGGGTGGGAAATCGGGACTTCACGCCTTTGGCCGGGTTTGTGGATATGATCAGTTAGAGCTCTAGTCTGTCCGCCGTGCATTGTTTCTTGATTGAAACGTGATTTGTTTATTGATTTAAACGTGATTTGAGTGAGTTTATCTCGTGATTCGTGTGGGTTTATCCCGTGATTTGTTTATTGATTTAAACGTGAATTTGTGTGAGTTGTTTCCTCCATCGAAACGTGCGGGCTTTTATCCCGGAGTTTTGTGCGAGTTGTTTTGAGTTACTCATACGGGCTTGCAAAAGCTTACCGGGTTTGTTGTGTGACAACCCGGTGCACCATTCCAACGGTGTAGGGGTTAATCCTGCAGGGTAGGATAATCGGGGCTGAAGCTGAGGTAGCTTGTTGGCAGCATAACTGGTAGGAAGCAAACTTGTTTGCCTTTGCCATTGTTATGACTTCCGCTATGTAGTAAACTCTGAGGAGCTTTTACGTTTTACTTTGTTGTTGACAATTTAATTCGTAAGCTTATGTGATATATGACTCTGTAGGCGGATCAATATTGACATAGTGGGTTCAGGGCATCAATATGTTTATTGTTAAGGGAAAAAGTTTTCCAGGTATTTGGTATTGATGGCTGAACGTTCACGCATGTATAATTATAGGATTATATATCGATTTTTATTTGTGTTAAAAATCAGGGGCGTGACATATGAGCTCATCTATGGTCCAGGTACCCTTTAGAGCATTGTAGATAGTTCTAAGCCCACTGAAGGTATTTGGCAAAGAATGCAGTGCAACATCCACCACTTGGTTATCATTCACTCCCATCAGTAACTCCCTGAGCCTAGCATTAATGTGGATTAGCTTCATTATATGCTCTCTAACTCCCCCAGATCCTTCATACTTCAGCTCAAAGAAAGCTTTAGACAATCTTGCAGCCTCTGCTTTCTCACTCTATTTAAATTTTCTCTCAATGGCCTCCATATAGTCAGTAGCCAAGTCAGGTTCTTCTACACTACCTCTTACAGTGTCAGACATAGTGTTTCTAATGGTGTTCTTGGCAATTCTATTTGACCTGTGACAGGCTTTAAATGCCTTAACCTCCTCAGCTGAACTATCTTTAGTTAATGCCTCAGGTTCATCCTCATGAAAGACTAGGTCTATATTCTCATGCATCATCATATAACGCTCTACCAAATCTCTCCAGGCTCTAAAGTTTGTTCCAGTGAGCATCAAAATATTGTTGAGGTTCATGTAAATACTTCATAATGAGCAAAGTCAAAAAGACAAAATTCTGTAAGTTTCAGTTTCAAAACTCAAAAAATACAAAGTTTCAATTTAGCAATATTTCTGCAGATTTATGTGTTAGTTCCAAAAGCAGTTCAAAAACACATAAAACACCAAAACAAAATATCAACCATAATGGCAACAAGTACCACAAGATATTATGTCAATGAAAATACCCCAAATCTGAATTTCACATTAGGCAACACTTTTGTAGCAGTAGACATAATGTACTTAAGTTTCTGAATCTTCACCCCATAATTAGATAACTCAAGTTATCCAAAAAGACAATCAACATCTTATGACAGTAGAAGAGTCTTTAAGTATCAAAATATGAATTCAAAATCATGTGTGAAGCTGTTTGTTACCAAACTATGCTATATTAACACTTCTTTGGAAGACACGAGTAAGCACAGTTTGAAAACAATTAACACAAGTTTCCAGGTCATTTTTATCTTAATGATCAAATGCAAATAATAACAGAAATTGCTTTGTGCAACATGCCTATTTTTATTTGCAACAATCTGTGACCTAAATAAAGTTTAACAAAATTCAATTCAAGATATCAAGGCACTTGAAAAGAAACTTTACTCAATCTGCAATTTTCTCAATGAAAATATGACAACATTTACAGGGAGATAGTGAACTTCTTAACTCAAACATTCATCAATTCATCATATAATCATTGTTCAATCACAGATATATATTAGCAGAATGCAAAATATTAAGCACAACCATCCATAAGCAATCACAGAGAAAGCACAAAATCGTTTCAATTCAACTCAATTCAATTCAGAGACACAAACACACCAAAACTTAAATTTCATCCGGTCACCATCTACTCTAGCCTAGGTGCACGCCGGGAATGCTTCTAGTGTTCTTGTAATTCAACAGAAAACTAATTAAAGCTTTGAATCGAAACATGGTTCTCGGAAGGCCTAACCTTTGCGACTGCAATTCTGCAACAATTTTAGCGGAAGCAATAATTCCCAATACTTGTATTCCCCAAGAACGATCTTTATCCGATTTTAATTTTTTTTTTCTTGGCCTGTTAACCAAAACCCTAATTTCCCAAAACGTTTTGCAATTCAACATAACACAAAACACTAGTTCAAAATACAATGAATTGATCTTCTAAAAATGATTTATGAATTGTGAAATTTGGCTCTGATACCATTTGTTAACTTAATGAGAAAACCAAGATCGTTTCACAAAATGCATAAACACAACCAAATGATCAATACAATATGAACTAGAATACAACAAGAGGAGATGCATCACCTGCTTCATGCAGAACATCCATTCCTTCAAAACCAGTAGCAGCAACACAGCTATTCAACACAAATAATCCGAGCTCCAAAACTTCAAGCAGCCACACGCAAGAAATCTTCTACTCAACTATGTGTTTAACTCCTCTCTATGGGGCAGGATTGAATGTTTTGTCACACAGTGAATAGGGACTTCAAGCACCTATATATACAAGCTAGATAGGTCTTCCCATAAAAGAATCCTTGATTCTAGCCAATGAGTTATTTATGAAAGATGCTATAATTATCATATCAACTAATTAGATATTTATCTTTATCAAAATGGATTCCTAACCATATGAGTGACATACCAAAGCTCATTAGGTGTCTAGGTAGATAATTCATATATTTCCCATTTATTGTAATAAGTTTAATCAGTTTGTTATTTACTTAATGTAGATAATATTAGGTCCAAATAATATTTTACAAATAAGAGAAATTGACTTAGTGGCCTTAACCGGCATTAGGTAGAGAACTACGTAACCATTACATTTTAGGTTGTAACTATTGCATGCTTAAATCCCTAATTTCTAGAGCTCTACGCCTTTAGCTCATGTTTTGGTAGCCCTGGTAAGGTACTAATTTATGAGTTAGAGAGTTCATATTTGTCCTAACTGAAAATGTGAATACCCTCAAGGAAATTTGGCTTAGTGGCCTTGACCGGCATTAAGTACGGGATTTGGTTCTCATGAAGATATGTTTGTTTGCTTGAAATGTGTTCGTTGCATTGAAATTGCTAGAGTGATCCTTAGTACCCAATTCTATCTCTCTTTTATTTTTTTTCTTTGTTTTTAATTGTTGTTGTTAATTTAGTTTTTGACTTAGTCTTTTTAGAAAATTACAATCACAATGTTTAATGACAATTTCTACCTCATTGTAAATAGTCATCACTAGGCTCTTAGTTTGATTACGCTTTGGTGAAAACCAAAGCCGAGCATTGCTAAGGCTTGGTGCCTTAGATTAGCCTTTTATTTGTTTTACTTTCCTTTATTTGCTTGTGACTTTGGTTCCGACTACCCAAGGATTGTGGGTTAGCCACTAATCCCCGTGGTACGATAACTTTGGGCATTATACTTCCCTATCTTGACAATGATACGTACACTTGCGTAAATGTGTATCAAGTTAGTGGTGAATGAAGAAGCTATGGTAGCTTCTATGGATGAGTTAAGGGACTAAGTAGGGGGTAGTTGTTTTCTAGGTTCTTTGAATAATTTAGGCTTTCTATTTGTTGTTGCAAATGTTATGCGACATTCATCTAGGTAATGGATGGATATTGACGTAGCCCACTCAGGGTGAGGTTGTTGTGTAATGTTGATTACAAATTCATTTTAATGGATTGACACCCACTTTCTTTCAAAAGAAAAAAAATATATATATGGTTTATTCTGCATTAGGATGTCTATTTAACTATCTAGGGTTAATGCAAACAAAACTAAGAGAGTTTTTCGGTGCTAGGATTTTTTCGCTCTGCTAGGGTTTCTCTCGCATCTTCATCTCTTGGCATCCCTCTCTCCCGCCATGGTTGATCACGTCACGCTCATTTGGGTAGCAGCATTAGCGATCTCTGAAGATGGTTGGACGTCCTTTGGTCTGGCTGGTGCTACTGCTATGTCCACCCACCATTTCACGGTGGGGTTTCTCTCTGTCACGGCTAAGCGCCGGACCGATCCCAAGGTGTTCTTGGGGACCATGACCTCTCTCTTGGGGATTGGGAATCGCCTCTCTGCGCGTGCAGTTAAGGATCATTTTGTGTTCTAGTTCTCAAATCCAGAGGATCGCTTGAGGATTGTTGAGGGTGGGTCGTGGTTTTTCTGTAAGTGGGCGTTGGCTATGGCTAAATTCGATGGTCTGCAAGATGAGGCGCAGGTGCCGATCTCTTCCATTCCCGTTTGGGTTGAGATTATGGGTTTACCACTAGCCCTTGTCACTGAAGGCGTTGTGGCGCTTATGAGCGACCTTAGGGGAGATCGTGTATCTGGACAAGGCTGGCATTCGAAAGGGTACGACGGCTTGGGTTCGCATTCGGCATGCTGTGTCGTCTCCTATCAAACAGGTATTCCCTCCACCCACCTTTGATTTCACCACAGGTGCATCTGCCACGGTAAGGTTCAGATATGAGAGGCTCATAGGGTTTTGTTGGGTTTGTGATATGATGGAACATCAACGATCGGGTTGTGCTGGCCCCCCGGAAGCACTGCAGGTCTCTATCGGAGCCAACCCTAATCCTAACTCAGCCAGGATTGCAGTTGTGGAGGTGTTGGCTCAGTCCCCAACACCAAACCTCTTCACTTCCATGGCTAAGTCGACCTCAACTTCATTCCAGGGCTTCTCGACATCAGCTATAGCGGCTCAACTGGCGAAGATCCTGTCTCCGGTCCAGCCGATCATCAATCCTATGCAAGCTGCTGCTGATGTCCCATCTCTTAGTGGGAAGAAGAGAATGGCCTCTATGGCCCTAATGCAATATACCAAGCGCAAGAAGACAGTTGAGGTTGTACCTCAGGTGGAGGGTGTTATTCTTGATTTTGAACATGAACTTGCTTTGAAGAGCAATAATGGGGTAATTCTGGTCTCCTCGGCGAAGAAGGCAAAGTTGGGATGTCCGCCAAGGCGTAAGAACAATCCGAAACCATTGGGATTGAAACCTAAAAAGCTGATCTTGAGGGTCCAAAACCTCGGAGAAAGAGAATCTTCAAGGCAGTGGAACATCTCTCATCCTCTGGAGAAGGTGGCTCGGGCTTGGCTACAGTAACATTAACCCCTGCTGTTGGGGAGGAGCACATGTCTTCTGGTAAAGGATCTGAGCCAGAGGAACGCACTCTCATGGGTGCCTTAGAGTAGGGTTACGTCAATGGGAACATGAATAAATTGGGATGGTCTTTTGACTGCAGTCGGAGAGACAGGACTAGCCCTGGATTTCACCCTGAAATCCAAGTGGCCCTGTGGGGCTCACCTTAGAAGAAATTCTACCAAAAATTTGGCGGAACTTCCCCTAATAATGGACTACCTAAAACCTGTAGAAAGACAATTACACTTCTAAACAATCCATCCTTATTCTCCTGGAGCCACCTTATTCACAACAAACTCCACCACAACACAAGTCTCAACTTAAGAATATTTAGCCATTAGGTTATCAGAGCAATCTAATATATAAGGTATACAAGAAAATAAAATAGAAATGTAAAGGATCGATAAATCCTACAATGTGGAAGTAGGCCTCAACTCCATGTACGCCCGACCTCAAGTAATTTAGCCACTTTCTGTCGTTGACCGGAGTCCGGGTGAGTCATATCTTGTAATGTTTCCTATTTACTTTAATGGACGTCACTCCACGCATTCCAAAAAAAGAAAAAAAGAAAAAGAAAAAAAACTATCTCGGGTTAATTCTAGCTTCTGATGATCATGATGCCATTTTTAACAATAGTAACCATCCGGCATACTAAGAGAGGCCAACTTCCTAGCAGATGCCATTGCCAAAATTGGACATAAGAGGACAGGCGAGCTCAAAGCTGGGTTCGAGCACCTCCTTTTTCAGCTTCTTTGATTTTTCTTTTGGACAATTTGGGTGTTGGTTGAAATCGTGGCTTTCAGTTGTAATTTTTCAACTTTTCATAAAAAAAAAAAAACAACAACAACAGTGACCAGCCGGGTATGATTTAATATAGTTTAAGTTCTTCAATTACAAAAAAAATATATATATATTTTTATTTTTTTAGATAATTTAATTAAAATAGGCCGTCCTCATGTGCATTACCATTTACCACCACTTGGGTCTGGGATTGGGCTGTCGCTGGCAAAGATTGCAAAAAAGACACAAAGTCGGTTATGCCATCACCGCTCAACGGATGTCCTACAAAACCTCGCATCGCATGCCATAATTACGACGCAGTGATCTATCTTCCTCTCTCACAACGCCACCCGGCACTCTCCTCTACACTAGAAACTTCATCACCATTCTCTTTTCTCCTACCCTCTAGCCTCTAGCCTGTCATGGCTCAGCAGAAAGAATCCGATCCCATTTTGTTCGTGAGTGATGACCAACTGAGCGATGATATTGAGGACAACAAGATCGAGAGTGGCAGCAGCAGCAGTTCTGGTAGTGACAATGCTCATCGTCCTCAGATGTCCTCCCCCGGTAATAGTTTTTCGTCTCAGATATGGCCGCAGAGTTACAGGTCTGTATCTTCCATCTCTCTCTCTCTCTCTCTCTCTCTCTCTCTATATATATATATATATATATCAAGACATAAATCTACTGCATGCTCAACCTTGTATTGTGAAACAGGGAGACACTGGATTCTTACGTTATTGCAGCATCACCAAATTTTGGTAATCTTGGATTTGTTCCACCTGGTAGTAGCTATTCCTATTCCAGCTTTAAGAGTAGTTCCGATGTGGGTTCAAAGGCTCCGTTATTGTCTGCCGACGAACGTGAACGCTTTTCTCAGAATTGGGACAAAACCTCTAGAGCCCAATCATTATGGTCACAAAGGTCGACACTAAATAAGCAGGTCACGGGAGAATTGCCTGCTGCCTATGGATGTAGCTTGACTCAAACCGTATTCAATGGTATTTCACGTTCTCTCTTCTCGATCTGCTTTTACGTATGATACCATTTGTTCACTTTTGGGTGTCATGTATGCTGTTGATGTTGCTAATATTTCTTAACACATCAAAATTGGCGCTTCCTTAATCAAATCATGCTTTTCCTCTCCAAGTCTTTTTTCTGTGACAAGTTTTAAAATAATTATCTATCTGCTTCATTCTTTTGTGGTTGCATCACTAAATAATATACAAATATTGGCAACTATCTAATAGTAATATACCAATAACTTATCTTGCTTAATCTATGGATCTATTTCCCCTCTTCAATTACTCTATACTTGATACGTCTGTATCATGGCTCTCTTTTGATTTAATTCACAGTGTCTCTTGCACTTGGACAGGAATTAATGTAATGGCGGGAGTTGGGCTTCTGTCTACACCTTATACAGTGAAAGAAGCTGGCTGGGCAAGTATTGTGGTGCTACTTCTTTTTGCAATCGTGTGTTGTTACACAGCCATACTCATGAGATTCTGCTTTGAGACCAATAAAGGAATTACAAGTTACCCAGATTTAGGAGAAGCTGCATTCGGAAGATATGGGCGTATTTTCATATCTGTAAGTTGTGGCTTTATTTATTGGCCGACATATATGGCTTGAGTTTTTGAAAAATGAAGTACTGGCTGTTGCTATTGCTGACACACCGATGTTTACGTTCCTCAAGTCCAATTTAAGATACATAATAGTTATCTGAAATAATCTAACATTCCTATGAGTATATTTGCCAACAAGATGATTTTATTTTTCTCTCATTTTCATTCAGTTGATTCTGCACCTTTCGTACTGGCACTAGATGATTTGTGTCTCTTACTTTATTGATATGAATTTGTTCTAGTTTCTTGATGATTTTCTTTGTACATCTGTGTGGAGTTACTTTTCTATATTATATTTTCTCATGTTCTATCATTTTTTTTTTATTATGGTGCAGATCATTTTGTACGCAGAACTCTATGTAAGTAAAACATTGATTCTTGTTTTACATTATACTTGATCCATGAGTTGTTAATTGAAGAATATTTCATTTGCATATGTGCAGTCTTACTGTGTAGAATTCATCATTTTGGAAGGAGATAATCTCAGCAGGCTATTCCCAGGGACATCCTTGACTTGGGCTGGTTTTCACTTGGACTCTTTGCACTTATTTGGAATTTTAACTGCCTTGATTGTTCTACCAACTGTTTGGTTGAAGGATCTTCGTTTGATTTCATTCCTTTCAGGTGTTGCAAAACTTTTCTGTCAAACTCCCCATTGATTTCTAATTTTAAAAATTTCAAATGATTTGATATGCAATCATCTGATTTCCTTCTTATCTTCTTTGCAGCTGGTGGGGTCATTGTTACAATTTTGATCGTTCTATGTGTAATTTTACTTGGTACAACTGGTGGGATTGGATTTCATCAAACTGCTCAAGTAGTGAACATTAATGGAATTCCACTTGTAATTGGTGTATATGGGTTTTGCTTTGCTGGGCATACTGTGTTTCCAAATATTTACCAATCCATGGCAGACAAAAAACAATTTACTAAAGCCGTGATTATATGGTATAGAAGCTACTGTTTTCTGGTATTTGGCACACACTTCCCTTGCCTTCTTTCTTATGCCTGCTCTCTTTTTTGTCCTGCAGCTTTCTATTGGTTGCTCTGTTATATGGCAGTGTTGCAGTCATGGGATTTCTCATGTTTGGTCAAAGCACATTGTCTCAGATAACTTTAAATATGCCACCGCATGCACTTGCTTCCAAAGTTGCGTTGTGGACAACTGTAAGTGAGAGATTCTGGGTCCTCAGCTCATAATGAGATGTTTATATGCATAAATATTTTTGGTGGACAATTATATGGTTCTTAAGCGATTTTTCTTTCTTTTTTACAGGTTATCAACCCCTTGAGCAAATATCCATTGATCTGTTATGTTTGTGTGTGTTACATTTGACAATCATTTAAGTTAATATTATCAGACAACTTTCTATGTTTAAGTCTGTTTGTGTGTGCGCGTGCGCCTGCGCTGTGTGTGTGTGTGTGTGTGTGCGCGCGCGCGCGTGCGTGCATGTGTGTGTGCGCGCGTGCGTGCATGTGTGTGTGCGCATTCTGAAGTTATATTAGTGGATACAATCAGATAATTTGGTAGCCTTATTTTCTTCCTTGACACTGAACAAATATGCCCTCTTGATGAACCCATTAGCAAGGAGTATAGAGGAGCTTCTGCCTGTTGGACTTTCTAATAGTTTTTGGTGTTTCATTCTTTTAAGAACAGCACTTGTCATCTCTACTGTTGGTGCTGCTTTTGTTATTCCTTTCTTTGGTAAGTTTAGCTTCCAGTACATAGTTTCATCCCTTCAAGCTCAATTAGTTGTAGATTACTTGATTGCTATACAGTGAACTCAGTATATTTTTCAAATAGGATAGTAATCCATCTTCCAAATGAAATTTATGGATTTATAGTGCCGATCACTGTTTCTTATAACTTCTATGAGCTTTAATTGGAAATTTCGACATTCAGGCTTTTGTCAAAGAACAAAACAGAAAATGGAAATAATGATCTGCAATTTTTTGTTTATTATAAATCTCGAGCATAATCACCAATTTCATGTGCCAATCAAATTCAGTACACCTAATCACCTCAGTTGTAATTTTCTTGTTTCAGGTCTTGTGATGGCTTTAATAGGCTCTCTACTCAGCGTACTCGTGGTAAGCTTACACCTCTATTCAGCAAGTACATAGCTGTGGTCTTTAAAATGACAATATAATTAATAGTTGTCAACTTGTAATCCAGAGTAGCATAACCAGTCATGACAGCTAACCTTAGAATCAAAACGAGGTCATTGTGTACATTTGATGTTAGTGTGGTCTGCTCAGCAAACCAGGCAGTGACATTTGCACATTGTTGGGTCATACTTACATGCCTATGAGAAGTACAATTTTGAGCTGCTTGCTGTCTTGGTGAACAAAATTGGTTGGGTTTTGGGTCTTGCCAAAAAAAAAATTAATGCATGATACCCAACCAATCACATGATCCATGATCTGGGATTATGTATAGATTATTTAAGAATCCCTTTTTGTTTCACTGATCAACAACATTACTGTTAAGTAAATACATGTAGTCCGTGACAAAGTCGACATACATGCATTTTTTATAACGTGGCTCATCTAAGGATTGAACAAATTCGAGTAAATAATTCTGATCTGAGACAAAATTTTACTACATGGCTCGTCTGATACTTTCTTGTTTCCATGAAATGATAAAATAATAGATTTGGTTCATAAAAGTATCGAGGGTGTTGTAACAAATTGTTGAATTTATGCAATTGTGTGGGGAAAATTGCCTTGGCAATGGATATTGATAAGGTCTGATTTCTGATTTAACTCTTCTTTTCCAATTCTTCATTAGACTAATTTGTTTGAGAATCCTATATGCAAATTGGCATGCTCTGTTGTTGCTTGCAAACTGTGATTTCAGGAATTACACATAGCATGAGATACACGTCTAAATGTGTGCTTCTCTCTCTGTGTTTTTTCTTTTTCTTTTTCCTATTGTATTAAGATTATTAAGAATGTCCAAAGATATCCATATTCAATTTGATGTATTGTGTTTTTGGTTCAGTCGGTGATAGTGCCAGCACTATGCTTCCTGAAAATAGCAGGAATGAAAGCTTCGAGGATACAGGTAAGACAGTTTAAAAGAATATCCCTTTTTTTTGTTTTTTTTTCCCAACAATTTTCTTTGGTAGTAACTTTTGGAAAAAAAAAAAATAGTGAAGGAACTGACAATTTTCCAGTCCAGTGAGGGAAATTTATTCAATTTTGAGTTGAAAGGAAAATGCTTTAATTTGATGCAACTCTTGAGTCTAGACAACAATGGTAATCATATCAACAACTGGACCGGAATTGGTTTGGTGGTCAAACTCGTAGCAATTATTGCGATCTATTCAGTGATCTTTTATTTTCATTTTTACTTTTGTGACAGTTTCCTCACTTTTTTTCTTTTTTTTTTGCACTTTAATCAGGTTGTTTCAAGTATCACTGTAGCTGCATTGGGAGTTGTTGCTGGAATCCTTGGTACATATTCTGCAGTATCAAAAATCGTGAAGAGTTATTGAAGTTGAAATGCCGAACGTTTCTGCTATGTTGATGCTCTAGTTATATATGCATTTACTACATCTTGAAATAGTATTTCTATTAATTAGAGAAGTAGGCCACTTCGGACGGCCATTTCGGAAGCTGTATAAGTTATATGGAGCCTTTTAGGCCATTATGAGTATATGTGACGTTGAGTCTTCCATACTCTACTCACTGCGAGTTCTGTTTTTGTAGAAAGTTGAAACATACCGATACTTTTACGGATTTATCTATTTACTAGGGACTTGAACTGATTATGTTAGGTTGGAAGTTGAGCATACGGTGAACTTGGCACACAGTAGCCCGAGCATACGATGATAGAGATTAAAATACCATTTCCGTCCGTAAAATCAAATTTTATCAACATATTTACAACATTTATTCACCAATTTATTTCATATATCAATTATATACAATACTCAAGGTTTGAGAATGAAAAAAATATTGATTAAATAACAGTTAGCTTGTGAATACTTTTACAATATATCAACTATATACAATACTTTTCCTAAACCTAGGGTTCTCAGCTCTCTTACCTCAATGTTGGTGGAGGAATACTACGTCCCGTTCATGGTGTACGTTGTGCATTATGAGCATGGCCTACGGCTAGACTTGTAAATGGACCGAGTTTAGAGCAGATCGATCTAAATCCGAATCCGTTTAGTAACAACTAATTTAATCTGATCCGATCCGTTAACCTGGTGGATCGTTAGGGTGTGTCCTGTAACGTTTTATGAAACTATTTTTGTAATACTGGATTGTAGAATGAAAACGGGAAATTAAACTATAAGTTTTTAAGATGTAAATACATGTTCGGTACAAGTATTTCAAAACTTGAAATATTAAAAACATATCTATCATTTAAAGATCTATAGCACTTAGTTTAGTTTTTCCTCAGTAATCATGAAAGATTGACTATTTTGTTTGTATTGATTATGAATCCTTTATTGGTTGTTATGAGAAAAGAAACGGAGTATTGTGAAGGAGATTGAACAAGAAGAATCAAATCCCTCAATTTATATCATATACATGAAGTTGCAAGCTCTTGAATCTTTATTTCAAAAAGATAATTCAATCAAATGTCTCAACCTTAGTTGTTAATTCCTCTTGCCCATGAGATAATTCAATTATATTAATTGAAGCATAAAATACCAAAACTTTCACCCTAAATCATCCGTATAAATTAGATCTAACACGTGAAATCCTTCATTCTTCTCTACTGCATGATTATGCAAGTTTCAATTGATTGAAAAAGACGGGGAATGTGGCGACCCAGAGACCGGATTACCACAGCGCCGCCTCCCTAAGGAACCCTACACCCACGACACTTGGAGTAAGTGTTTTGGGCCTAGAATCCTCAAAGAGACAAGGTCTTTAGGTTGGAAAACAAGATATCTATAAGCCCGAAATTCTAGGGCTTGAATAGTGGGCTTGGCTCGTAATCACAAGATTACGAACTAGGCGAGGAAGAGGAAAGGAAGGTGGTGTTGTGTTGAATTTAGAACCTACGTCATTTTTTAGTTCTTAGCCCAAGTTTACATTAGGTTCATTGAAAGGTAATTTACGTGAGTCTTCTAGGTCTAGCCCACTAGGACCTAAACTCAAATGGAGGTTCTAACCCTAGGGTTCCACTTTGGTGGTAGACAATCACACACATCATCAACCATACATAACGTTACAAAAATTTAACGAAATCAAACAAGCCAAATAAAAACAAACTTTAAATAAAACAAATTATGGCCTCCAAGGATTATCCTCCGTACCCAAGCTTCGACAACAACAGCCTGCAAAACAAACTAAAGTAGGCGTTAGGCTCCTACATCCAGTCATTGCCCATGCCCGCCCCCATATCTAAGTTTAAAAACATGAGTTATCGTTTTGAGAAAAAGTAATAGATAAAAACCAGTTTGCGATTCCACGTGATCGTCACCACGTAATTACAATCCCACGACAATTGATCATCTTTCACACTTCCATCACAACCGTCCATCTAGCCAATCACTTTCTGGAATTCAATAATCACAAGGCTAGAGACAAAGGGGATAATTCAATAACAAGGGCATGGTGCACACTGCCCACCACTGGTGGCTCAAGGAGGAACTAACCTCTCCTTACATCTTCATCAATTGCCAACACATCAATCCAATCCACGCAAACCATTTCAATTGTAAAACAGATAATTTCCAAAAACCATGCAAGAGGCCTCATATAAAACATTGTATATGCAAGAAAAGCATAGATAGAGTTAAAGGCATCCCCTACCTGGAACTCGAGCTTTCTCTTGTAGCACTTGGCCTCAATGCAACCTTGTAGCAACCACCAACTTCACAAGATTCCACCACAGTATCGAGCCTAGATCAATAAGCGACGTTAATAACGATAAACTAGGCTAGCTATTCACTCTCAATACTCTCCGAAGAAAACCTCTCCTTTAACCTAATTTACTAACTAATAATCAGACCATTTGGGCACTAAGGGAGAGTTGGTTTTTCAGGAAAAAGTGGCAGAAACACCTTTAGAAGACAAGTTGTCAAAAGCTGGAAACAGTGTTTAAGTAGAAACTGTTAAGGGCCAAGGAAGAGTGTTCAAAGTACTTGAGATAAATACTTGAGAAATTTTGAAAGAAGGATGGCTTGACAACCAACTCAGTAAGATTGAAACAGTTATAGAACTCTAAGTGAAGCCATTTTAAAGAGTAAGGGTTTTAAAGGCTAAAGTAAAACGATGTGCAGATTCTTTCCAGAAATAACAGCTTCTGTCCACATATTTCAAAATTGCATAACTAATTCTAGAAAAATGGTTTTGAGGTGATTCAAAATCCGGAATGTTCATCTATGTGTCTACTATATTTCCCTAGAAGAGACTGATCCCAAATTCCGAGCGGTTTAGCACCAGTTTTCGAATAAATGCAACTGGGTCAGAATGTACCGAAAAGTCAAAAACTGCAGAAAGTTGCTCTTTTGCTCAAAGTTCTTTTGGTACCCAATATGGCCAGTCGAAGCTAACCCAACACACTTAACAGGCATGTCTAATGCTCCTAATGATCTATAGCTCAAGTTACTTTCTAATACTATATGGGCAGGTGATGTAGCTCGATGACATAATGCATTGAAACATGATATTTGGACAGCTACAAACAACAAATAACCTTTGAACCAAATACGATTCTAATACTTAAGGTGTCACGCCCCTGATTTTTAACACAATAAAAATTGATATATAATCCCATAATTACATATGCGTGATCGTTCAACCATCAATACCAAGCACCTGGAAACTTTTTCCCTTTAAACTACATACGTATTGATGCCTTGAACCCACTAAGTCAATATTGACCCGCCCCCAGAGTGATATATTACATAACTCAGAGTCATATATTACATAAGCTTACGAATTAAATTGTCAACAACAAGATAAAACGTAAAAGCTCCTCAGAGTTTTACTACACAGTGGAAGTCATGACAATGGCAAAGCCAACCAAATTTGCTTCCTACTTGTTCTGCTGCCAACAAGCTACCTCAGCTTCAGCCACGATTACTCTGACCTGCAGGATTAACCCCTACACCGTTTGAATAGTGCACCGGGTTGTCACACAACAAACCCGGTAAGCTTTTGCAAGCCCGTATGAGTAACTCAAAACAACTCACACCAAAATCACGGGATGAACCCCGCACGTTTCAATCAAGAAACCAAATCACGCTTTGATCCCTTAAAACACGAAATAAAGGAGAACAACTCACACTTTAATTCCCATTCAAATCGAAATAAAAGAAAGCAACATACACCTTGGTTTCTTTTAAAACGAAACATAGAAAACAACACACTCCTTGGTTTCTATCAATTATAACATAGAAAACAACTCACACCTTGAATTCTATCAATTGTACCAAATCGTACCATAGAAAGCAACTCACACCTTGAGTTCTATCAAATATAACATATAAAACAACTCACACCTTGAATTCTATCAATTGTACCAAATCGTACCATAGAAAGCAACTCACACCTTGATTTCTATCAATCGTACCAAATCGTACCATAGAAAGCAACTCACACCTTGATTTCTATCAAATCGTTAATAAGGAAAACAACTTGCACCTTGTCCCCTTAAAAACCGTTAATAAGGAAGCAACTCACACCTTGTTCCCTAAAAACACGTAATGTCATGAGTTATCAATAACCAATTCCCGTTACCCCATGAATGACCTATATGGCAGACAGCCTAGAGCTCTAACTGAAACGTAACCACTCGTCCGGCCAAAGACGTGATTACCTGATATTCTGCCCAAGGTCATAGACCTTCGTTCCTCGGGCCGCACAGTCCCTTGGAGCAAATCATTAAGCAGTCGCACTGGACTCAAAATCATTACACAAATCTCAACGCTTTTGAAAACAATCGAAATCAACATTTCCATAATCATTGTTTTTCGAAAAGCCACAAAACAATAAAAAGCATCATTTCATGCATATTGTTTTCATACACAAATCTCAACGCTTTTCAAACAAATCGAATCAACAATTCCAAATCATTTGTTTTCCAAAAGCCACAATCCAAAACAATAAAACGCATCATTCATGCCTATTGTTTTCCTCAATCCACAAACCACCAAAACATATATATTTCACGTAAATATATATATATATATATATATATATATATATATATATATATATACGTAGTCATCTGCTCAGGAATGCCTACTAATACCAACTATAGTTTGCAGTTACTATATAACTCTCAAAATAAAGGTATTCCGTTCATTAATGAACCTTGTGAGATTACTCACCTCGAAACTCCCGCTGCGTCTTTAACCAAGAACAAAGCAGTCAATTCCCAAAACAACCGTCCAAAATACTTCGTCAAGTACCTAATCACATACGGTTTCTACTCAGTAACAATTCACAACCGATTTAAGTCTGAAACCCCTGTTTTGAACTAAAATTCCCCAAAGTGGCGCCAATCGAGGCAAAACCACATCCGAGACCTCCCAAAGTCTCCGGAATACGTCCACGATCGATATGACCAAACCACAAGTCGATCGGACGCTCGAATCCTCACGGATCGAATAAATCAACCGGTATGAAATCGTAAAAATCATAACAATTTCATACGAACTCCAAAATATGCGTATTATATATCAAAACGCTCGTATCGACGAGTAGAAAATATATAATACCAGAAACAGCCCCATACATGGCCGGAACGCCACCACAGGCAGTGGCGACTGCCGCCGGCCAAAACTCAATATTTCACAAAACTACCAACATAAAAGTTGTTCATCTAAGCATGCTTGTGAATTTTCATAACTAGCTCGAAGTCAGAAAACAAGCATAAAGGGTTGAAAACTACCTCACAAGCCGTGAACAATAATCCAATTTGAGTTGAACCAAGTTTTACGTGAATCGATCCAAACAACCACCAAGGATCGATCAAGGAGGCTGCTCTGAGCTCCCCAAGCTCAACTTGAAGCCCCGCCGACGTCGGAGATCGGAAAACTGATCGGGTCTGAAAAAACTCAACTGCGCCGCCTTGCAGCGCCGCCGTGGAGGAGAATCGGCGCTAGAGGACACTAGAGGGACGACCAGACGGAGGAGACGATCCTATCTGGAAAGTTTCATCGCCGGAGACAGCCGCAGTTCGCCGGAAAAGCTGGGTCGGGTCAGACAGGTTTCTTCGATTCTGAGGGTAGCAGCCGAGAGAGAAGAGAGAGAGAAGAAACTTTCCAGAAAAGGAAATGAGGAATTATGAAAATATTTTCGGAAATTCCCTATTTATACCAAAATGGAAACTTCTTCCACTGGCCATAACTTCCTCATACGAACTCCGATTTCCGCATTCCACATGTCCACGAACTCGTCTCGACGCGCTCTACAACTTTCATGAAAGAAGTTTTTGGAGAATCCCAACGAATAAAAAGTCAACCCTTGCAACCCCCCTAAAACCATATTCTTTACTTAATTATTCGCCCGAAACACTTCCGCTCCATCCACGAGCCAAGAAACCGTCCAACAACCACAATTTAAATTCCAGAAAATCCTCAGAAAATAAATACGAATTTCCGGGGCATCACACAAGGTGTAGCCATGACCTAGCATAATCCCTAGACATTAGAATGGATGAGAAATCAAAATTAAGGCAGCAAGATACCAACAACAGCAGTGACAAGTTCATAATCTTCAAGAATTCGTAATAACAACCAAAAATATATAGAGTTTTATGGAAAAGATGATACTCACCAAAGACTAATCAAAAATGTGAGTTTTTCTTGAGGGTTTCAACAGGAAAGAGAGCTGAGGGAGCTGATTGGATCGAGCCCAGTTGCAGGTCAAGAAATTTGCTCCATCTCGAACATGCAGAGTGAAACAGAAACTTCTCAATATGTGGAAGAGTTGTTTTGAATGTATTGAGCCTAAAATCGAGGAAAGAAAGAGGAACTTGATGGTTCCAGAATCTTACCAAGTGTTTGTATCAGTCTCAAGGAAGATGTGAGGGATTCAGGTAGAGCAAGAGAGGGAATTCAAGCAGAAATCCGGAACAGGCTCGCTTCCGAACAACTTCTGATTCGAGGGGTGTACAGGTCTCCAATCCACTCCGATGGAGCTGAAATTTGGAGACTAGATAAAGGAGACGTAGACGAACAACTTTGATGAATAAAGTTTTTGATCGGAGGTTCCTAACTAGGAGTTTCGAGGCATGAAAACACACTGATGTGCCAAGAAAAGAGAGAAAGGGCGAGAAGAGGAGGGTGGACGACGGTCTCTGGTTTGGGACTCTCCCTTTTGAATATCTGGAGTGATGTTCTTGGAGGAGTTTCCATATGCATGGTGATAACGTGGAAGGGAAGAGCTGAACGACGTTACTTTTCTCTCTGCCCAACTCTGACGTGAACAAGGAAAGAAGGAAAGACTTGGGCTTTGTATAGGTAGAAGCAAGCTCAATGTGTGGGCAGAAAAGGGTTTGGATCAGCTAAGGCATGTGATAGGAAAAATAGGGTGTAAAAACCAATATGATGGGGAAATAAAAGTTGAACAAATAAATAAAAGAAAACTCAAAAATTAAAAATGTTGGCAAGACTAAATAAGAATTGGGCCTTACCAAACTTGTATGTAGATAGAGAAATGGCAAGGTAAATTTGGTCGGAATTTTGTTTGAGTTTGAAAAATATAAGGAGTAAATAAATTATGCTTTTGAAAGTCGGTGAGATGGTTGACGAGTAAGCGTCGGGTAAGGCGAGTAGGAATTCAACCAACGGGTAAGGAATAAGGTAAATCGAGAAATCGTAAACGCACGCACAAGTATATTTCAAAATTATGCAAAGATGTCATTATGAGCTACAAGGACCATACTGGATCAAGGGAGATGTTCGGGTCAAAGGTCAACTAACTTATTGGGCTAGGTTCACTAGCATACCCGTCTGTTGGGTGCCAAAGTAAATGTTGGACTCTAACCTTACGCTATTCTTGGGCCCAAGGCCCAAGCCCAAACTATTTCCAAAAGTCTTTGGCCAAACAAAGGTCGCGAGAAATTATCTTGTCCAAAAGTGACGTTCGGAAATTCACGGGGTCTACAGGGAAGAAGAAAGTTCAAACAGCAGATAAAGTAGATGAGATCATGAGAAGAGAGGATAAGTCTCAATGGAAATTGTGGGAAAGAAAGAGAAATCAAAAGAGAGGAGAAGAGTTTGTGGATCTATGTGCTTAAAAGTAAACAAAAATATATATCACTTTCTCTAATTGCAGGGCAGGTTGTTTTCAGGAAACAATAAAAACGTCAAAAAGTCATTTTCCATATTTATTCATAGTTCTTGAATTGTTTCCTAAAATTCGTTTTCCTTGTTTTTCAAATTTAATGCACCGAACACAAATTATATAAGTTTTTGAATTCATAAAACAAAAAACAGTATCGCAAAATGATACCGAACGGGCCCTTAATAACTCATTTCAATTCCGTAAACGGATATCTGGTCCACTAGTACGATCTGTTTATTATAATTTTTAAATTATAATATTAAATCTTCTATTATGATACTTCAAAAAACTTCAATAAAACATTGAAACAAAATGAATAATATCACTGAATATTGAGTTAAATAACCAAAGTACTTTTTTAGAACACTACTTAGTAAGCAAAATATTGTCTTCACAAAAAAAAAATAAATAAATAAATAAAATTAAATAATTATAAAATTGAACCGGATCATTAACAGATCGGATCAACCTAAATCTGTATTTGATCCGTTAAAAATGGATAAAGGGATCAACAAATCAAATTTTCAATCCAAACCCGTTCAGTAACAACGAATCTAGACCTGATCCAGATCAAAATCTGGTACATTGACAGGTCTACTTGCGGACTTGCTTCTCAATTTTCAATCGTGCAAAGCGATCGAGATTTTGTTTAGGTGACTCAATTAGGAGACAATGGCGAGCACGCCTCACTGGCGGTCGTGTGCGATCCCTTGTGTGTAGTATGATCTATCTAGGTCAAGGTACCAGAGTTTGGCGACACAATGGGGTATGGTTACTACAGTGCTGAAGTGGAGTGACTTTAGATGATTGCGGGCAACCGCTGGTATCCTTGATCACTTGGATCTGTCTCATGTTGCGGTGATTAGATCATGCTACTGCAGAAGACAACATGAGGTCGTGGTTGGGTAACTGGAGTGCTAGAGAAGATCGGGCCTATATTCGGGTTGGGGTGAAATTTGAGCTTTTGTTGGAGTTTGGGTCAAATTTTCAGCGGTTCCTGAGTATTCAGTTGGCGTAACCATGTGTTGAGCATGTGAATTGACGCTTGGTAGATATAGCATAGACACACACATCCGCCAAGCGCTAGCTTCTAGAATGTCGAACCTTGTCCACACATGCGTACGAGCGAGATATATCTAGTTGTCACATAATTATTAACCGACAACTCACATAAGTGGTCACTAAATCAGTCTTCAGTGACAAAAATCTAGTTGTCACATAAACATTAAGCAACAATTCACACAAGTCGTCGCATAATTAATCTTTTGGGAGGAAGTTAAAGTTGTCACATAAATATTAACCGACAATTGGTAGTTCTACCAATTGTCACCTAATTAACATTTTGCGAGGAATTGGGTGTCGCATAATCTCATATGGGCGACAACTGTCAATTTCTTGCAAATTCCTACTTTATGCCACAAATTGATTGTCGCCGATGAGATCATGTGCGACAACTGAAATTTCCTCGTATTTGCCAAGCTTTTGCGACTAATTTTGGGTTGTCACAATGAAATTCCTCGTTTTTGCTATTTTCTCTTGTAGTGATAGTAGGGTGAGAGTCGGTTCAACAGCTGGCACCGACTCTCACCGACCTTCAAAGCCTGTAAATAGGAGTGCACTTCTCATTTATGAAGTAATCTTCTTTGAGCTTTGTTACCACTCTTTTCCGTCAAAAATGAACTCTGACTTGAGCGTCAGAGGAGCGAAGACCGAATCACTTCGGTCTTTCTCTTAACAATCATGTGTTTCCTTGCAGCATTCAGCGGACAACAAAGCCCCTGATCAGCTTCAGTGACTCAACCACAGCGTTCACTTCCCCAACAGATTCTCACCTACACATACTGGTATGTCGGTTACCTTGGTAGGAGATTGCTTCCTATTCAGCGTTTATCTTACGTGAAAACTGGTTGGTCGATCACATCACCATTTATATTGATAGAAGATTGCCTAATTCTGGTCGGTCATATAACCGGTTACATTGATGGAAGATTGTCCAATCTGATTGCCCAATCAGATTCAACTTCTCCAACATTCTTATTGAAGGTGACTGGGCTCTAGTTATCAACTACAGTAAAGACTCTTGTGAAGTCCCTTGGCGTCTTCGTTCCTTTGTTCGAGATGTCAAGATCCTTTTTATCCAAGCTCAGCTATTGTTCTATCTCTCACGTTCTTTGAGAAGCTAATTTCGTAGCAAATGCGATGTCGTCTTTAGGCCACAATCTTTCTAACCGTACGATTTGGTTAGATCATATTCCTAATCGTGCGAGTGCTACCTTTAATTTAGACTTATTAGGTTGTGGAGGCTTCTCCTTGTAATTTCCTCTTCTTCTAAAAAAAAATAATAATAAATGAAAAAAAAAATTCCTATCAATAACTTTGTAATAGCCCGATTTACTTTTGTTGCTTCATTAGATGTGTTCTTGCATATATTAGTATCTTGCTTAGGTTTAATTTTGATGTTTGTGGCATCTCGTGTAATTTTTGTTATTTTTTATTTCGATGTAGTTTCTACATTTATCATCATCATCATCATCATCATCATCATTATCAGAGTTTTCATTTTTCCAAAAAAGGTTTGACAATGAACTTTATAATTTTTTTTCTTCGAAAGGGGGCTGGTGCGGTCAAGGATTGAAATATCTGTGATATTTCTGATATATTCCCTGATATCTCCCTTTTTGGAGGAACCGCGATTACACGCATTTCTATGCATGTAATTGTATCTAAAACACTATAAATAAGTTAATCCCTAAGTCAATTAATATATGATTAATTCGTTTTATTTGTTTTATAAAAAATAAGCGGAGTTGTGGAAATCGATTTAAAATGACATGAAATTAGAGCAATTTGGGATTTCCGATAAAAAGATGAAATAGTAGATGCCGGTCAATTGTGGTCAACGCTAAAAAGAGAGCAAAACTTCACTACTCATGATGTTGTGTGCGGAAATATTTTAATTTCGAGAAAGAAGAGAAGAAAATTGAAGAAAAAGAAGTTGGATAATTAATCAGTGGTTTAATTAATTAATCAAACCCACTTTCAGCCGTCACGTGCAGCATGCCACTAGTAATTAAACAATAGTTGTTTAATTAGGTTCAAGCAATTCAAGACCAACACGTGGCAATAATCTATGTTTCTTTCATTCACAACCCTGATCCTTTTTTCTTAAATTTTTCCACCCACAGACCCGTGGCCTTCAGATCCTTTTTTTTGGGACCAAAACGACGACGCACTCTATTCCCTCATCCTCTCTCTTCGAGCACACAGCCCATATATATTCATTCCGCCCTTTCTCTCAATGGAGGCACCACACACACACAGCGCCGCAACCTTAGAGCAAGTTCACCCGTTGGGTCACCAGGTCACCCACTATTCACTGCTTTTTAGTGTTAATTTCACCCTCTGGGTCACGAGCACAGTGTATTTCGTGCCCTGGATCACCCTGTACAGTGTTCTGGGTCACCATGGTGACCTGCACAGTGTATTTCTTGCCCTGGGTCACGAGCACAGTGTATTTCGTGACCCAGAGAATGGAAATATATACTAAAAAGCAGTGAATAGTAGGTGACCCGATGACCCAACGGGTGAACTTGCTCTTAGAGGAGGGCTGCTGCCCTCTCTCTTCTCCCTCCTCCATTTCTTTTTCTTTTTTTCATCTTTGCTTTAATTTTATATTGGGATTTTAAGGAGATCTCACCCAAACCTTCAAGGATTAATTAAGGGCTTCAACCACTACTAGATTCAAGATTTAGGTATTTGTGGGAGTTGTAATTCAAGGCTAGTCATACTAACTTCCTAGTATTGGGGAACAATCATATATATGATGTTCAAAAATAATATTAGAATCATGAAAATACCTAGCGCTATGCTAGGGTTGGGAGAGCGCCGCTCTTGGCCTCTCTATACCTTTCTCCATCATCGATGGAGTACCTTTCTGGCACCGATCTCGGCGTCGTTTCCTTTGCGAACGGTTCCTACCGTGTCTCCTTCGTGTGCTCAGATTCTATCTTCTCATGGTGGCTCTGGTCAGGGTGGTGAAGAGGATGCTGCGCGGCTTGGCTGGATCGGATTGCCGTCGAGAGTTGGCCAACTCAATCCAAGAAGAGCACGGCTGAAATTGGATTTTAACTGGTCTGGTTCTGGTTTGGTGGGGTTGTGGCTCGGGTTGGCACGACGGTGTGAATGGGGGAGAGTTGCTGGTGCTCGGCGCGTCCCAGATCTGGCCAGAATGGGATTGGATTGGTTCCGGCGAGGGATGGAAGTGTGGCTGTTAACAGGTGATGGCGGCACAAGGATCAAGCTGTTGACGGTGATGAGGCATACCGGCGTGGGAGGTGGTGTTTGGTGTCATTCCGATGAGGCCGCGTTGGTCAGTTTCCGACGAAGGGTGGTGGAGCAGTGGTCGGGGATGAGGTCAGGGAGGGTTTGGGTGCCCAGAAATTTGGGTGTCCAAATGAGTTTCCCGTGGGCCTGGGCCTCTGCCCTTTTGGAGTTCTCAAGTAGGGGTTGGGCCTATTCTCTTGAGACTTTGCCATTTGTGTACGAACCCGATGTTGTTAGGGTTCGCATTTGGGATCCAGGAGACTTTTTATGGGCCCCAACTATTTCTGCTTGGTCGAATTGGTGTGTTTGTTACATAGGTAGAAGATTGCTCTCTATTCAACATATTAATTTGCGTGGAGTAGGCAAGGTCGGTCATACTACCGCCGGTTGCCTTGATAGAAGGTTACACTCTATTCGACGCATTTATTTGCGTGGAAGTATGGTCGACATACTATTGGTACCGTTTTACATAGCCCGGATTCTGCCCGGCGCTTCATCAAATGCTTAAGTGCATCCCTTCGTATCCTTGTTAGGTTTTATTTCCGATGCTTTGTTGCATCTAGTATTTTTCTTGTTACTTTATATTTTGATGTAATTTCTACATCTACAAGTTGTAATTTTTCTTATTGTTATTTTTAATAAAATGGTTGACTATTGCTCTCAAAAAATACTAGATTCCTAGCTAATTGTGACTATCTTTGTTTTCTCCTACACTTCTCTACTCTTTTATCTTCGAATTTTGTAATTTTGATGTCTATGATTATGGGTTGTGAGTAATTTATTTGTTGGGGGTTAGGGTTGTGTGCCCTAGCCCAAATTTGATGTAATGGATGCTTAATTTAATTTATATATGGAATTTGTTAATTATTGGATGCTTGTGTTTTGTGATAATTGATTAGAATGCATGCTTAGGAATTGTCAACTCTTGGGTATGTGTTTTAATAAGTCTAGATTAAAATTTAGGGGATGACATCCTTAGATTTTAGGGCTAGAGCCCCGATTTAATATTCGTGGGAAGTATAAGCATGGTTCACTACATGATTAGCTTGATCGCAATTATGGTGAGCATGGTTGCCTAATTCCTCGATCTCTAGGCCTCTTGATGTGAATTAGTGACCATTGAACCGGCTCTAATTCATGTCAAGTGAGTTCCTATGGCCTTTGAACCAGAGTAGGAATATAATGAAAGAGAATTTCGGCCCTTGAGCCTTAAAAAGCCTTGGGTACGGCTTCTACCATCTTTATTAAATTGCGTGTAAATCAAATCAGCATCTAGAGCATTGAATTAAGGTTAGGAATCATCCCTAACTACCAATCCCCTATTTCTATTCATTTCTTACTTTTCTTTCCTTTATTTAATTTAGTTGTTGGTTAAAGTTTTCATTTAAATTCTTGCACTTTAGTTATTAGAAATGCAAATTACATTTTCAGTGACACTTTCTACTTCATTATAAATAGTTATCACTAGGGTCATAGCTTTGATTAGGCTTCGGTGAGAACCAAAGCCGAGCATTGCTAAGGCTTGGTCCCTTAGAGTAGCATTTTTTTTTATTTCTTTTTTCTTTTTCTTTGTTTGCTAAGTGTCTTTATTTCCGATTACCCAAGGATTCTGGGTTAGCCACTAATCCCCGTGGTACGATAACTTTGGGTATAATATTTCTCTATCTTGACAATGATACATACGCTTGCGTAAAAATTTGTATCAAGTCAAACCGATATATCTTAAGGGTAAAATATCTTATCCACTGCGAAATTTCTCCGATATCGTCAAATATCCTCGATATATAAGATATTTATGATATATCTCGATAAAATGAAGAAATATCTGTAAAATCTGGTGGAAAAAAAAAACTCAGTTATTCACAGATTAATATACATTATGGAATATGGAGGTTATACGGGGGTGTAAAATTTTAACAACGGTTTTCTAGTCCGGATATGGCCTAATTAACCTATTTAAGAGATTATTCCTTTGAAGGTAGATTTGGGTGAAGAGAAATCCCCTCAAGGTGAATTTAGGTAAGGAGAAATCCTCTCAAGCAGAATCTAGGTGAGAAGTAATTTCTCTAAATGCAAATCTGTGTGAGGAATGATCTCTTCAAGAAGAATATGGGTGAGGAGAAATATTCTCAAAGCGAATTTGGGTGAGAAGTATCTCCTTTGAGGGAAATCCGAGTGAGTAGTGAAAATCATGTGAGAAGAAATTCCCTCAATACGAATCTAGGTGAGGAGAATTCATGATGGAGCAATTTCAACAAAAGAAAACAAACTTGATGGAGGCATGTTTTAAAAAGTAACTCATTGTAGTTCAAAAACTTGATGGAACCATCTAGAGTCTCTTTTTGGATGTAGATGAAGTTGACATTAATATATATTTATATGTAAAATTGATTCGTTCAAAACATATATGTTTTCCAGAATATCCCCGATATATCTCCTATATTTCTGATATCTCCGTTTTTCAAAGTTCTGATAGATATATCAAAACCGATAAATTAATCCTTGGGTACGGCTTCCCTCAAGACTTGATTATAATACAGGGGGGACGTAGAGTCTGAACCCCAAATTACAATGAGCATAAAGAGAAAATCCTAGAATAATACCAGGAGCCTCCACTAAAACTATATATTCTAACAAGCACCAACTAGCAAAGAGTGCACGATTGACTACTCCATTTGCTTTGACTAAGCGGTGACATACCAGAAAGATAACTCTATCCCGAATAAGCATCATTAAAAAAATAGCACAGCTTTCCCACTATGTTGCTGCACGGAAACATATCCGACGATATTTCGTTTCATCCTGCCACTAGGAAGTTGTGTCCATTTGATCATGCAAACAACTCACCACCTCATTAGGCCAGACAAGACACACTAAGTGTGGATATCGGAACAAAGCCCACGTCGCCCTACCCAAAAGTGGTAGGGACTTATTGCCGGCATACAACCACGTCTAACAAAAATTAAATAACAATAAAACAAAACTGAAAAGTAAAATGGGTCAAGGGTCAAATCTCACACCCAAAAGCTAGCAAGTCTAGTCCAAGTTAGAAGGCTCCAGACAATGGCGGAGCCAGAGTTTCATATCAACTGGGGCACTCAGAAATTTTAGAAGAAAAAAAAATTAGAATTAAAAATCTATCCTAAAATTTTAATAAAAAATAATAAATTAGATAAAATTATAGTAAGATTAATATTTTTAAAATGACATATTTTATTAGTAAAATTTATTACTATGGAGACATAATTTATTTTTAACTTTAAAATTATAAGAAAAAATTGTGCTAATGTTCTTAAAAGGAAAGGAAAATTGATAAAACTAATCTATCTAGATAACAAGCATGATTCGAACCTGGGACCTTGCACAATTCATGCAAGCCAACAGCCTTGCCACTGCGCCAAGTTGGCTTGTAGTGAAACTAACAGACTCTCAGTTACTTATATTGATTTTCATATACAGAAATTTAAAAAAAAATATAAAACTCAGTGGGGCACGGGACCCACTGGATCCCCACGTGGCTCCGCCCCTGGCTCCAGATGCAGCACCACCACCATCTCACCAACACTCTTGTCGTCGCACCACGAGCAGCGGCTACTCCGCCACACCACACGATAGCTGGCCGTCCCTCCATCCCTCCATCATCTACATCCAAAAAAGGTTTGACAATGAATATTAAAACTTCATAGAATTACAAAACAATACATAATGTGTGTATATGTACGTATAAATATTTAGTGAGAGCCATTTCATTAAGATTTTTTATTTTGACATTTTAAGAAATTCCTCGTGGAATTCACTTGTTATTCATATCTCGACAAGTAGTATGTTTAGTTTTTAAGACTTTATGAGTATATTGCTTATGTAACTTTTCATCCAAATTAGGTTCTAATGCATCAGTTTTCCCAACTCCGATTCCCATGAAAACCTCTTGTAGATTTGAAGAGATTGCTGGTGTGGTGACTCGGTGGCGAAATAACATGGGTGGAAATTAAGCTCTGAAAATCCATGCCTGAACAAACTTTAAAAGAGGATTAGAAAGAAATGCCAAAAAGAAGAAGAAGACGAGGGCCGGGTATTGGACTATATGGAGAGGAATTTTTTTATATAATTTCCTACGGAGAATTCTTGGGTACCTTGGTGTTTGCCATACCCGGATTTTGTTAAATATTTTGGACCATTGGATTAGTAATATATCCAATGGATCAAAATATTTAACAAATTGGTAACTTGTTTAGCCCTTAGTCTTTCTAATTTTTTTGGTAACACATACTACTAATTGATTTGAAAACAATTAATAAAGATAGCTAGTGAAAACAATAAAGCCAATTAATGTTTGATTATCAATTGACAATTCACAATTATGATTTTTCCTTTTTAAAAAAAATTAAAAGAACCTTCTGTCCTAGGTTCACCGAATTACTTTTAGTTAAATAGTCTATATTACTAAATAATTTTATTATTAGTGAATTAATGCTTGTTATTAATGGACAATTACACAATTGAAAATTACGTTTTTTCCTTATTAAAAACAAAAACCTTCTAACCTAAGTTCGCAAAATTAGTATTAGTTAAGTAATCTTTATTACCAATTAATTATATCATTAGTAGTTTCCTTCACCAAATATAATTCTTTTTACATGCATTTTACGACAACGACAACAATTAGTGTAAAAATAAATAATATTTGTTTTAAATGTAGTCAAATGAGAACCTACTTGTGATGCCCCGGAAATTCGTATTTATTTTCCGAGGATTTTCCGGAATCTAATTTGTGGTTATTGGACGATTTCGTGGCTCATGGATGGAGCGGAAGTGTTTCGGATGAATTTTTATTCAAAAAGTATGACTTTAGGGGGGGGTTGCTAAGGTTGACTTTTGATACATTGAGATTCTCTGAAAACTTCATTCACGAAAGTCGTAGAACGCGTCGATACGAGTTCGTGGACATGTGGAACGCGAGAATCGGAGTTTGTATGAGAAAGTTATGAGCGTTTGAAGTTTTGGGAAAGTTCTATAAATAGGAGTTTCCATTTTCGGAAACTTACTATTTCCATTTTCACATTTACCATTTCCGGAAATCAGAAATCTTCCGTTCTCTCTCATCACCCTCGCTCGACCTGACCCGAACCCGGTGATCCGACCCGGATTTTCCGGCGAGCTCCGGCGACGACAAACCACCAGACTAGCCCAGATCGGTTCGCCTCCTCCGTGCGCTCCTCCCTGTGGTGTTCTCTAGCGCCGATTCTCGGTGGTGGCGGCGGTAGAAGACGGTGCAGTTTGAGGTTTTTCGACCCGACCGGAAATCGTAGCTCCGACGACGGCATGGCTTCAAGTTTCCTTCCTTGGCTTCGTGGGGGTCGTCTGAGTCGATCTATGGTGTTTTTTTGGATCGATTTACGTGGAAATCGGTTCAACTCAGATTGGATTACTGTTCACGGCTTGTGAGGTAGTTTTCGACCCTTTATGCTTGTTTTCTGACTTCGAGCTAGTAATGAGAATTCACAAGCATGCTTTGATGAAGCTTTTTGATGTTGGGAGTTTTGGGAAATATTGAGTTTTGGCCGGCGGCGGTGCGCCACCGCCTGTGGCGGCGTTCCGACGGTGTTCCGGCCATGTATGAGACTGTTTCTGGTATTATATGTCTTCTACTCGTCGATACGAGCGTTTTGATATATAATACGCATATTTTGGAGTTCGTATGGAATTGTTATGATTTTTACGGTTTCATACCGGTTGATTTATTCTATCCGTGAGGATCCGAGTGTCCGATCGACTTGTGGTTGGGACGTATCGATCGTGGATGTATTCCGGAGACTTTGGGAGGTCTCGGATGTGATTTTACCTCGATTGGCGCCACTTTGGGGATTTTAGTTCAAAACAGGGGTTTCGAACTTAAATCGTTTGTGAATCATTACTAAGTTAAAACCATATGTGATTAGGTACTTGGGAAGTATTATTGGACGGTTGTTTTGTGGTTTGGCTACTTTGTTCTGTATTGAAGACGCAGCGGGAGTTTCGAGGTGAGTAATCTCACAAGGTTCATTTACGAACGGAATACCTTTTTGTTTTCAGAGTTATTGCTTTAACTGTAAACTATAGTTGGTATTAGTAGGCATTCCTGAGCGGATGACTACATAGATATATATTTAAGTGAAATATATATGTTTTGGTGGTTTGTGGATTTATGAAAACAATAGGCATGAATGATGCGTTTTATTGTTTTGGGTTGTGGCTTTTGGAAAACAAATGATTGTGGAAATGTTGATTTCGATTTGTTTTGAAAAGCGTTGAGATTTGTGTATGAAAACAATATGCATGAATTGATGCTATTTATTGTTTTGTGTTATGGCTTTTTGGAAATCAATGATTATGGAAATGTTGATTTCGATTGTTTTGAAAAGCGTTGCGATTTGTGTAATGTTTTTGAGTCCTGTGCGACTGCTTTAATGTTTTGCTCTAAGAGACTGTGCGGCCCGAGGAACGAAGGTCTATGACCTTGGGCAAAATATCAGGTAATCACGTCTTTGGCCGGACGAGTGGTTACGTTTTCAGTTAGAGCTCTAATCTGTCTGCCATATAGGTAATTCATGGGGTAACGGGAATTGGTTATTGATAACTCATGACATTACGTGTTTTTAGGGAATAAGTGTGAGTTGCTTCCTTATTAACGGTTTTTAGGGAGACAAGGTGCAATTTGTTTTCCTTATTAACGAATTGATAGAATTCAAGTGTGCGTTGTTTTCTATGGTACGATTTTGGTACAATTGATAGAAATCAAGTGTGAGTTGCTTTCTATGTTATATTGATAGAATTCAAGTGTGCGTTGTTTTCTATGGTATGATTTTGGTACAATTGATATAAATCAAGTGTGAGTTACTTTCTATGTTATATTGATAGAATTCAAGTGTGCGTTGTTTTCTATGGTACGATTTTGGTACAATTGATAGAAATCAAGTGTGAGTTGCTTTCTATGTTATATTGATAGAATTCAAGTGTGCGTTGTTTTCTATGGTACGATTTTGGTACAATTGATAGAATTCAAGTGTGAGTTGTTTTCTATGTTATATTTGATAGAAATCAAGGAGTGTGTTGCTTTCTATGTTTCGTTTTAAAAGAAACCAAGGTTTAAGTTGCTTTCTTTTATTTCGATTTGAATGGAAATTAAAGTGTGAGTTGTTCTCCTTTATTTCGTGTTTTTAAGGGATCAAAGCGTGATTTGGGTTCTCGATTGAAACGTGCGGGCTTTTATCCCGTGATTTTGGTGTGAGTTGTTTTGAGTTACTCATACGGGCTTGCAAAAGCTTACCGGGTTTGTTGTGTGACAACCCGGTGCACTATTCAAACGGTGTAGGGGTTAATCCTGCAGGTTAGGATAATCGGGGCTGAAGCTGAGGTAGCTTGTTGGCAGCAGAACAGGTAGGAAGCAAATTTGGTTGGCTTTGCCATTGTTATGACTTCCGCTATGTAGTGAAACTCTGAGGAGCTTTTACGTTTTATCTTGTTGTTGACAATTTAATTCGTAAGCTTATGTAATATATGACTTTGTGGGCGGGTCAATATTGTTATAGTGGGTTCAGGGCATCAATCTGTATGTTGTATAGGGGAAAAAGTTTTCCAGGTATTTGGTATTGATGGTTGAACGATCACGCATATGTAATTATGGGATTATATATCGATTTTTATTTGTGTTTAAAAATCAGGGGCGTGACACTACTTTAGGACTCATTTACTCAAATGAGAATCTACTTTACTCTAATGAGAACCTATTACAATTAATTATCACTTTTAGGACTTAATTACTCAAATGAGAACCTACTTTTCTCTAACGAAGACCTTATTTACTTTAATGCGGATTTTTTTTCTAATTACCACATGTGTTCTCAAAGTGGTTACATGAGTCCTCAAAGTAGTAAATATTATATAAAATAGAACATGTATGAATCTTTTTGTTTTTATCATTAGTGAAATTATTACTACAATGACTACACATTTTATCACAACCCACAACACTTGATGTAAAAGCGGTAACTTTTGTGCTATTTGTAGTAATTACTCCACCTAAACTATTGTACTAATTTATAGACAATTTAACAAGTATGACAACAAATTTGTTGTCAGAGTGGTAAATCTTTATGTTTTTATCAATAATGAAATGATTACTACAATGACTACACATTTTACCACAATCACAACAATTGATGTAAAAGCGGTAACTTTTGTCCTATTTATAGTAATTACTCAACTTAAACTAATGTACTAATTTATGGACAATTTAACAAGTGTAACAACAAATTTGTTGTCAAAGTGGTAAATCTTTATATTTTTATCATTAATGGAATAATTACTCAATGACTACATATTTTACCATAACTCGCAACTATTGGTGTAAAAGCGGTAACTTTTGTTCTGATTGTAGTAATTACTTCAAAAACTATACCATTTACAAGATTACCAACCATTTTACAATTCCGACAACATTTGTGTTGTGAGCATGGTAAAATTAAAATTAGACCAAAAGATATGTAACAACTCAGTATTGTAAGGAGCTTCTCCACTTGATAATCAAGGTTCTAAATTTGATAAAAGTTGTCCAAATATGATATTTACATCTTTGACCACTCAATTACAATAACCACAACAACTGTTGTTATAAGTCGTAATTGTAGTTCAACTATGTGTAATTTATTATTTTGACAATACTTGTTACATGATTTTTAACAATGTTACATGTCAAGAAAGAGTGTGTTGTTAATATGGTAAATTTTATTTTTTAAAATGACACATGTCGATATTTAATTGAGTAACCTGTTAACCAGTTCAGTAGGTTTCCACTATATTAATTTACTAAAAATAAAAAAAAATAAGGGTATGACAAACACCAATGTACCCAAGACGACCCCAATTTCCTACTATGATGAACAGTATATTTTTTTTTCTGAATTATTGATGATAAAAATATCATCATAACAAGCCAAAAGTAGAAAGTGAACTTAATTGGAAAGTAGCAGATAGGTATATACAGAGACAAAAACTACTTTAATTTGAGAAACATGTAATACAGCAACTTCATATGTCCAAACACCACAATATCCAAGTTGCGATCCCAGACTCGAGATGGTTTTCTTTATCATACTTACACTACTGCAATGTACAAAGAACTGAAATCGATCAGTTGTCCACGGTGGTCACTTGAAGATGGACTGATTTTCTCTAAAAACCGGCCGCCTCATGATCAGCTCAAACTCAACTGGAGCTGATCAAGTGTTCGTTATGGATACACGATCATGGATGTTTAAGATTGAGCTACACGTGCAATTATTTAGGTAACATTTATTTTATATATATATATATATAGGGCATTTATTATATAAATATAGGGTTAACTAATTAACGAAAAACACTTCAGAGATGGAAAGAAATTACATTGCTAACTGCAGTTAGCTAATTAAGCTTGCTGAACTGCGGTGCGGTTGGCTCCAGTTAGCAGCAAATGCAAGGAATTACATTACCATCGGTGAAAATTAATTCAAAAGCACCATAAACATACATTGATATATAACATAAAATCAAAGAAAACCCTTGACGGCAGGCACAAAGCTATCAAGCATTTCAGGCACAAAAAGACCATCGACGTCGTCATACAAGTGCTGGTGATGCTCATCATGATCATCATAATATTGGGTGGTGGTATTTGAGTTTGAACTTTCTGGCTGCCGCCTGCTGCTGACCATTGGTGTGATGAGGTGGTTGTTGCTAGTACGATGGAGATCTGGCAGGTCGTCAGCATCTTGGCCGGTGAGCTGCTGAACCAAAGCCCTGAATTCGGAGGCGCTCGTTGTAATCTTCATCGGGTTTGATATGTAAACCACTTTGATCGGCTTCTTCTTGGATTTGCAGCTGGAGCTTCTCGTCTTTGCTTGACTTTGAGTTTGATGCTTCATCTGTCCACTGCTACAACTACTACCAACTAGGTTACTATTAGTATCATCCATCTCTTTCTAGCTACCGATCTACTACTAAACAGTATGAGAGAGAGAGAGAGAGAGAGTTGTTTGTGTATTAATGAAATTCTTTACATTTGTTTATGCCTGTGTGGTATGGAAGAAGAAGAGGGATCGGAAGAAGAGGGATCGGAGGAAGAGGGAGAGTAATTTCGTCTTTCCCGAGTGAATAGAGTCAAATAATCAAGTGGATAGAATTGGTAGCGGCAATTAAATGGACATATTTTTTTGGAAGAAAATTGAATGGTTGTGATTTACCATTTCGGTGTATACCAATTATTCTTGCACGTGGCCTCATCTATATATGTCATGACGTCATCTCTTTTCGATACGGTTACGTCATGCAAGTAAAAGTATTCTGTCCGACTATAGGCTTTGTAGCATGTCTGAGTTGGCTCGCTTTCGCTCGGCTCCTCCGGTTGGCGTTTATATATATATATATATATATATATATATATATATATATAATATATGAAAATGTTCTAAAGAGGACGTCCGCAACCCAGAAAAAGTGCAGACGTTCCTCTTTTCTCAGCGATCAAGCTCCGACGGCGGCGCGCCTCTTGCCGGACGGAGGCTACATGCATCCCAGACCAGTTTGCAGTGAAGACGAAGGCCAAAGAGATCGAGGTCGGAGGTCTGGGCAGCGTGGTCGACTGCAAAGTGGTAGTCCGATCAAGGTCGACTGGAAAGTGATTACCGGCGAGTCCACCTGACTGGAAAGTGGTCCGGGATGTTCAGAGGGTTCATCCGGCAACCGCAGCACAGCCATCGCCGCCTTCTCGATGCCGGAGGAGGGACGTCCGCACTTTTTCTGGGTTGCGGAAGTCCTCTTCAGAACGGTCCTATATATATATATATATATATATATATATATATCTTATCCAGAGCGAGGTCTCGTTCTGAAATTAAAGTGCACTTTTAAAGTTTAGGATCACTTTTCCGTCGCATATCCACATGTCGACCGTTCAGTTTTTAGGTACTAATGTATAGATCATCTCTGTAAAATTTCAGTTAAATTGATGGTCGTTAAGGCATTGATAAATGTCTTAAAACTAATACGGTTCAGGTTGGACAGATTCAGTTCGTCCATTGGTTTAAGCGAGTCACATACATTAAAAATCATTAATTTGGCTGAAATTTTGCAGAGATGATCTATACATTAGTACCTAAAAACTGACGGTCGAGATGTGGATATGAGACCGAAAAGTGACCATAAACTCTAACCTCGCACTTTAATTTCAGAGCGAGGCCTCGCTCTGGATAGGATCTGTATGTATGTATATATATATATATATATATATATATATATATATATATATATATATATTTATTTTCCATACTTTGCCAAATCTTCCAATAATCGGGTTCGCTATATATGAAAAAGAAAAGAAAAATAAAAATTTCACTCTTCATGTTGATAAAAAATTACAAACTCTCACTTACAAATAAAATTCTTATGTTATTAGAGTAAATATTTTTTTTCAAAAGAAAAAAATACAATACAAAGTTTCTTACACATCTATAGTCGAACTTATCAAAACAACAAGTAAAATAAACTTCTTAAGATAAGAAATAGATCTAGACCCTCTCCAAGTCCTAGTTATGCCCAAGAGAAGTAAAGACATCAACAAAGGTAGATTTTCTCGACACTTGATAAATTAGGCTGAACAAAAGCATGCCGAATTGATGAATTTCTTTGATTATCATACGAGCTCTCTATGCAATATCACATTTTTCTTTGACCGAATCAATTAACAACTTGGAATCTCTTTCGATCATTGTTTTAGAAAAATCTGCTCTTCTTGCTTAATTTAGAACTTGAATTAAAGCAAAAATCTCTGATTGAAGAATTGTGTTTGTAAAACAAATTGTTTGTCAAAGGAAAAAACAAAAAAACAAATTGTTTGTTATTATTTATGTATTTATTATTATTTCAAGTTAAATTGGCTTTGAAGCCACAAGTAGCAGGCAAGCCGCAATGACCTACTGGGTGATAATAATTTGCCGTGTAGCAGAAGCAATTAATAGCAACAGCCAACAGGGTATAGGCGATAAGAAGTGGGAGGGGCCTCCTAAAGTCCTACGGCTTTTAATTGCAATCAATGAGATGTTCATTCTCATCCACACATACTATACAACATAACCAAAAGATAAAAGAAAAACAAACAAACAAACGAGCAAAGTAGAATAGTTATCGATGCAGTCATCGACACTGTACATTTTTCATACAACTTTATGCATGTTTTTATATTTAGAAATTAATTTTCAATTAAGTCAGTAAATTTAAAAATCTTTCCAGTTAGGTTTATGTTTCTTAATGTTTACCAACAAGGTCAAATATTATCCAATCAAGTTTTCAAGCTAAATTTTGATACTAACTGTGCCCCACTTCAATCAATTGTGTTTATTCATGCTATTATTGTCAAACAATAACTGCAAAGCTGACAATAACTACTTTTAAAGATAACTACCTTTTTATTTTAGTTAAAGGAGGTCAGACAGTCAAATATGACACTATTGAGAGAATGAATTTTTACTGATATATTATTACACCCATTCTGTGGTGTATATAAACAGATTACAATCGTACTACAACTATTGTGTACTACTGTACTACCCAACATATACAAGGTAAGTAGTTACAACAATATATTCCCTTGTTAGTCTATTCCTAATAGGGAACTATGACTCACACTAACACAGACTGTATTACATTAAAAGGTCTGTGCACCATGGATGCCTTGTTTTGTCCTAATTATGCGGCATTGACTTGGATACACATTTACGCAAGCGTACGTATCGTTGTTAAGATAGAGAAGTATTAAGCCCAAAATTATCGTACCACGGGGATTAGTGGCTAACCCACAATCCTTGGGTAGTCGGTACTAAAGTCACTAAGCAAAGAAAAGAAGAATAAGATAAAATAAAAGTACTAATCTAAGGCACTAAGCCTTAGCAATGCTCGGTTTTGGAGAAAACGAAAGCCTAATCAAAACTAAGAGCCTAGTGATGGCTGTATACAATAAGGTAGAAATTGTCATTCGAAATTGTGATTGTAATTTTCTAATAACTAAATGGCAAGAATTTAAATGAAAACTTTAGCTAACAACTAAATTAAATAAAGAAAAAAAAAGTAAGAAATGAAAATTAGGTCACTAGGGTATCCTCCTAGCCAAATTCAATGCGCAAATATATTCCGACCATGGTCAAACAATTTATAATGGCATCAAGAACTGTACCCAAGGCTTTTCAAGGCTCATGGGTCATTAGATTCCTTAAAGGGTATTCCTACTCCAGATCAAGGGCCGTAAAAACTCAATTGGGACAATCTAGAGTCTTGTTTTTTTTTTTTTTTTGAATAAAGGGCTGGTGCGGCTGCCCTCAAGCCTTGATTAATGAAACTGTCGAATACAAGGGGGGGACATTGAGCCTAAACCCCTGATCACAATAAGCATTAAGAATATTTTCCGAAATAATATCAGAAATCTCTATAGAAGACTTGTATTCTAACAAGCACCAACTAGCAAATAGTGCACAATTAGCTACTCCATTTGCTTTAACATAGCAGTGACATAGCAGAAAGATAACTCCATATGTAACCCGATTACAACATAGCATAATTACCAGATTTTTTTAGCACAGCTTTCCTCTTATGTTGCCGCCGAAAAGTAAATCTGATGACACTTAGTTTCACCTTGCCACTAGGGGGCAGCACCCATTTAACGAAGCAAATAACTCGCCGCCAACCTAGAGCAGACAAGGCACACTGAGTGTGCATACCGGGACAAAGTCCATATCGCCCTACCCAAAAGAGAGGGAATTATTGCTGGCAATGAGCCATAGCTAATTAAAAATAAATGAAAATAAGAAAAAATAGAAAATATAACCGGGTCAAGGGTCAAAGCCCGGACCCAAAGTCCACCAGGCCCAAATCGAAAATGGGTGCAGAAATCACAACGCCTCCGTCCTGCCAGCGCCTCCCATGCCGTCCCAACTTCGGCAGCAACGCCACCGCCACCTTCCTCGAGCCATCTAGCCTCGCCGCCTCTCCTCAACTCGGAACCAAAACACCCAAACCAAGTCGGGCCAAACCGATCCGATCTGACCCCAGTGGCTTTCCTCACCCGGCCATCTCCATCACCTCGAATCTGATCTGAACCTGTGGATCTCCGGACACACGCCAGCAAGGCACAACCACCAGGTCGTTCGCGTTCCTCCCGAGGGCAAGGCGACGTCGACCCTGCCTTCCAGTCATTACCCGCCTCTGGCCTTCGCCGTCAAACGCGCCAACCTCCCGGGATTGCAACGGCCTCATCCTGCAACCAAAACCTCGACCGGACCCATTAACACCTGACACAGGGTCCCTTCTAGCCCGTCCGACGACGCTGCCGCAAGGGCGTGCCGTCGGACCGGGCATCCAAACTTGCCGGACGACTAGCTGCGGCTCCTAGTTTTTGAGAGAAAAGTCTTAGGGTTTCAAAAAATGAGGGATTATCTAGAGTCTTGTTAGGACCTCTAGTTGCACCAAAAGGCGAAGAGTTCTAGAATCAAGGTTCCCAAGCTAGCCAAAACGGCAATCGAAATTGGTATTCTAACCAACCATGTTCTAAACAAGTGTTCTAACCATAAATTAGAGAAGTGATTAGGCCCCATAATTCGTTCTAGACATGCTCATCTACACATTCAAGAGTTAATCAAGCTGCTAATCATGCATCTAAGCCAAATATAGAATATACGCCAAATACGAAATTGAAAACTATTAAATCAAAACATATTTATTACATTAAATCCATGCTAGGGCTCAAGCCCTAGTTTCCTAATAGACTACTCACAGCCCATTAACAAATTAACAACAATATACATCAATTACAATAAATTAAAGAGAGTAAGGTAAAGAGAAGTGAGAAGTTACAAAGACAAGTCACAATTGCTATGGAGCAAATATGACAAGCCTTGATTTATGACTTCTCATTTTTACCCAAGTTTAAATCTTGATGCTTCTTGACAAATTGATGAAGATTTATTGGTGAAGATGTGAGAAAAGAAAAAGAAAATGGAAGAGGAAGAGTTTGGGAGAGAACAGCCCAAAGGGCTGCCCCTTTAGGTTGTGCGGCTCTGTTATGCTCGGTTAGAATCAAGAAGAGTGATTGGAAAATAGGTAACTCACACGTAATCAGGTTACTAGCCGCTGGAATATTCAAGAAGATTTAGTTTTGGACTTTTATGGTTTTTCAGCTAAACTGGATCCATTCTCGTCCTACATCATATATATATATATATATAGTCGTCTCTGCGGCTGGCTGAGAGGATAAGAGAAGGTTGAGGCGGCAGTATGTGAGTGGCCAAGAGAGAAAATAAAATGAACACTAAATTAAAATTGAAAGAGGAGCACGTGCAAGCGGCTGGGAAAGAAAACAAAATTGATGACAATCTTTAGTTAATTGAAAAGACAGGAAGGTGGGGTGACACGTGCACCATATTAACTAAACCATTGGCTAGAAAACTAATTAATTAATCAATCAATGATTAATTAATTAGCCATTTTTCACTTCACTTCATTTTTCTTTTTCTTCTTCTCTCTTTAACGATTCGAAGTTATCCTTGCATCCATTATGATGTCGGATTTTGCACACTTCTTGACATTAATTGCAGCTCACGGCCATCGATCATTTTGTCATTTTTCTGAAAACTTCAATTTGCTCAATTTCCCACAATTTTCTCTCGATTTTCTCAATTCCGTTTATTTCCTACACAATAAATAAAAATGAATTAATTACATAATAATTGACTTGAGGATTAACTTATTTATAGTGTTTTAGATACAATTACATGCATAAAAATGCGTGTAATCAGGCATGTTCCTTACTTCATCAAATGGTTGCAACCTTCTAGTGACAGGTGTTACGCTAAAAACAAGCGCGTAATTTAACCCTGAAAAATGTTATCGTTAGTATATGGTAAATAGGGATCGTTCAAGCCGAGGATAGAGGGTACACCTGTAATTGCATCAACAAATAAAGAATTAATAAAAAGTATGAATTATTATTTACAAAAATAAACAAAATTACATGAGATCGAAATTAGGGGGTTTTAGGATTATAAAATCAAAAATTAAAATAAATAAAATAAAGAAATTGTAAAAACACATATACAATGGTGGAACACAAGGAACAAAGATAAAAACCACGTCCATATGAATGAAATCCAATCACAAATCCTATACTTGATCTTCTACGTCATGAGAAAGAAGTTGACCATGTGAAACATTAACAAGCAAACGATTTCCCATTTTTTATTTTTCTTGAATATTTAATCTAAGTGAAAACACCTAAATTAAACCTATTGAACATGCGATCATAGTCTAGAAAGCTAGCTACTCAAGAACACATTCAATGCATAAAGAACAAAGAAAGGATGTCAACCAAAGTGCACAACCTAGTATGAAAAAGTTCATCTATTTGCAATCCTCCTTAATTGGTTTCGACTTTTGTCCAAAGCCTTTACTACTTATGATTTAGGTTTACAAAACTATTAGATGAATTGTTTACCTAAATCTAGATCCAATTACATGCAAATTCTATAAGTGTCGACCCAAATAAGATAAACATGTAAAAGTTTTCTGTAAAGCAAAACCAATCAAGCAATCTCACATAAACAACATAGATATCACAACTATAGAAATCGCAACTTTTATTCAAACATAGAGACAGGCTTTAAACTTTTCCCTTAATGTTATATGTTAACTAATTACATAGTTCACGAAATCAAACCAAACAAACTTAAAGAGGTTCATAAAGAAAAAGGTAAAATTACACAGTGAAGGGGATGAGATGAACACTTGAGACGTTGAACTTTAAAGATCTTGAAAGCAAGTCTCCTCAAGGCTACGGCACAAGGTGGATGATGGCTAGGCAAGATGATGCTCACGGCTCCTCCTCCTCCTCCTCCTTGGCTTGAAGACGCAGAACTAAGAACTAGAGAATGGAGAAAGTTTTTCTGAAGTTGAAAAGAATAAAAGAATTGGTGAATGAGACGTCCCAGGGTGCATCTATATATAAGGGATGTCCAAGCCTTCTGGATCCTTCTTTAAATTTTTAAGACTTATCTAATTGGTCCACACAGCTCCAACCAATCAGATAAATTCACGTCAGCTTTCTTATGTCATCCAACCAATGAGAAGCCTCTAAAATTGCACCTTGATTCTAGGGAGATAATATTTGCTGAATTTAAATGAATATTTTCTGATTTTTATCTCTTTAATTCGGCCAAAGAAGGAGTGTGGGAAACAAGGAATGTATCTGGACTTGATTTCATCATTCCTGAATATTGTAAATCCCTCAAAACTCTCCATGATAACTCCAAAAACGTCACTTTCCAGAATCCCTCGTATATCTCACGGCAAAAACATTTATTTCACTTAGAATTCCTTCCTTTTGCGTCCAAGAAGCCCTAGTATACTTAGGTCTCTTTATTTGCCGCAATATCCCAAGTTTTCTAGAATATTCTTGAGTTTTCTTGAGCTATCTTGAAGCCACATGGTCTTCTAGTGCTCTCAGGTTTCCTAACCCCATCAGGATACCTAATGTCTTCAGGACTCCTTGTCAAACAAGGACTCTTTATATGAAATGTTTTTGGACCTTCCAGAATCTTCTTTTGCTTTCCTAGTTCAACTGGGACTCCTTGTGTCATTAGGATTCATTTTCCTGGCTGGAGTAGGTTTTCTTGTCCAACTAGGACTCTGCATTTTTCGTCATTTTTCATCATTTATCCGAAAATGTTTCCTAGTTGATCACCTAGACTTCCTACTTTGACTGGATTTCCTAGTCGAAACAAGATTTCCTGGCTGGACCAGGAAATCTTTATTTCTTCATTTCAGCTTATTTATGCATCCTTGTGCCTTGCCTTTACCATTTCCAACGTCCCTTTTGCTTCTCATATGCCTTTAAGCTCATTTCCTCTTCATTTGCTCCAGTGCACCTAAAAATAGAAACTACATTAAAATTGATTTATTTAAGGAAATAACTGAGTAAAATATGAGGAAATAACTATTAAACATCACATTAAAATGCTCCTATCAAATTTCCCCACGCTTAACTTTTGCTAGTCCCTTAGCAAAATCAAAAGACAGACTCAACGAAAACTTAAAGAAAGAAAAGACAAAGACGTTACAATAGACAATGACTATCACCCTTCAACTTTTTGTCTCAGAAATCTTTTACTTTCATAACATCAAGATTAGAACTCAACCAAGAATCAATATTTAGATATTCGAGAGTTAATTCAAACATATAATCTACATATAAATAAGTAGGACTTGGTTGTAACAATGGTGATGGGGTGGAGCTCAGCATGTTTCAGACAAGTATGATTCATATCCTCACAAGGTATGTCCACTCTTTCTTTTCTCAGATCAAGGCAATGCTTAAAAGTTTATAATCACTCAATTATATGTGGGAGAAAATATTTTGAGGCAATCAAATAGCTCACATATATATTTTTTCTGAATATAAGCTAGAACCCTCAATTTGGTATTGTAGGGGTTATAAGCATGGTTATTACACCCGCCGCGTGATTGCGAGGGTGAATCGCTTAGTGGTCTAATTCTTGAGCTTTATGTTAATTAGAGCGACTTAGAGACCCTTGAAACGGCTCTAGCTCTCTCCAATTGAGTTTGTGTGACCCTTGAAACGGCACATTAATACCATAGTTGAGAATATATGGTCCTTGAGCCTTGAACCGCCTTGGATACCACTACCGCCTAATCAAGAATTTTGCATCTACATTAGATTAGCTTCCGACACATAGGATTTGGGTGAAGGAACCTCCCTAGCACCCAACACTCTCTTGTCTTGAATTTTTCGCAAACTACTTTATCATTGCATTTTCATTTTTAGCAATTTTCTATTTTCGGTTATCAAATTTAGTTTAAGTCTTCACAAGTAAAAATCACAATTTCGGATACTTGTTGCTAAGATAATTTGTATTTGTGCTTAGTTGTCCGTAACCAAGTGGGGTTCCCTATTCCCTTGGGTACGATACTTGGAGCTTAATTTATTTGCCCTAAACTTGATAACCGTGTTGTATTATGCGTGAGGCGCTAGTATGGGCACCAAATCAATCCTCCACTTCATGCTCCACAAATGCTTCCTATGAAGCTTCAAGCGATGGCCTTTCATTTGAACTCGTTTCCGATACAAAATACAGGTTATATAAACAAATTTACGAAATAATCACAAGAATGTATACAAGTATAATTAAGGTAAATATGTATATAAAAATTACAACACGTATATATCAACAAATATAATGTACAAAATAAATCACACAAACACAAGTATAAATGTAAATGTATTGAAAACGTCACATTTTACAAGTATATATCGTATAATTTATTTTTATTTTTATAATAATGGTGTAAAACATGGAACAAATAATTAACAAAAGTGTTAATGCTCAAAGTCTGGCGGTAGCTAAACCTTCGTTTAAAGCGGGTCCGGTGGGCGGACCGCTACTCTGTGGATTCGGTGATCTTCGCTAGCTGTCAAACGAAAGACAGCTAGACCGCGTTGGGCGGTCTTCACTTCTCCGATGCCTAAGTCAGTCAATGCATATAGACAACATAACAATAAATGAGTAGTAAATGCGTAATTAATGAGGAGAGAGGAGAGAACCTTTTATAGGTGAGGAGGAGGCTGATCTTCTCCTTGTTTTCGATGTGGGACTGATGTGCTTCAGTCCCTAGCTTCGGGAGCTTCTGATGCTATCTTGGGACGGCGCGTGGTGGCGCGTCGGCGGTGATCTGAGGGTGATCCGAGGCTCAGGCCATAGCTCGCCTGGCTGTGTATCTGTATGTTATTCCTTTGGCGGGAATTAGTACCTCTGGCGGTACAATGAGCGTAGCTCATTATAGCTAATTATGCTTGTAAATGTACATGTGTGTACAAAAAGCTTAAATTCAATTACAAGCCTTCAACCAAGATTTAGAAGTACGGCCCAAGGGCTCTAGCCTTAACACTAGTCTCCCTTCTCAATCTTTTGGTAACTCTTTTCACACCAAGCCAGGTGACGGCGCCAAAAACTTGTTGTGAAATTTTAATTAAAACTCGCAAGCGCACGAATCGTCGTTAGTATAGTGTGCAAGTACGAGGTCGTTCCAACTGAGGATTGATAATCAATTTAAATCCTAACCTAATTAATCCAAACACAAAATCACATAAACAATCAAGCAAAAGAAGATATTGATTTTTGGGTTTTTCAATAAACAAATAATTTGAGAATTAAAGAATCAAACAACTAATGATAAAACCTAGGGTTTCGAAATCAACCACTAACAATCCTATTTATGTTTCAATGTAATTACAGATTCTTTTGTTCATTTTGATGACAATTCCCGTATCTAAGTCCAGGTACGGCACTTAGACCATAGTTTTCCTTAAGTGTATGATTCTCTCCAGGTACGGCAGAGGTCGTATATCCTAACATGCAGTTTATCCAGGTACGGCATAAATTTAACACATAGGACTCATTACGTACTAGAAAATAAGAGAATCATGCAAACCATTACTTTAGGTATGATAATAATGTAATTCACAACTCTTAATCACAAGAAGCTAATTTGAATTATATTGCAGGTACGCCTCAAATTCATCTTCTAATTACTAGATGCAAAGCCCTAAGGTGATCAATCAAAGAACTTAAACATAAAGCATCAATTCAAATAGTGACTAAGAATTCATCATAAAGAAACTATAAATTCATCAATAAATCATCAAAGTATATAAACAATCATGATAGGGCATCATCCTAACCATAGAAAAGGTTTAGCAAAAGATAACTAAATAAAACATAGGAAAAACATAAAAAGAATGGAAGGGGAAAAGAAGGGAAAGATGGATGAGTCGTCTCTGCTCCTTAGGCATCTACATTGTGCTCCGAGACTCCCTTTTCATGTAAATTCATGCTCCCTTATATAGGGAAGATTTCTGCTCATCTTTGGCTTCATGTTTCCTTGTAAAACTTGGATTTAGATTCCTTTCTTCATTTGGAATGGGAAAACCTTGAAATATCTCTTGTAGAAGTAGGAATAAGTTCATCATTGAATACTCATCTGAATTAACTTCCTTGAAACATTAGGATTGATGATCTTGTGCCACGGAACTTGAGTTCTCCACGAATGTGTGTAAAATCCCGAGCAGATTTCCTGTCCGACCTATCTTCACTATAATAATCATAACTTTCTCCAGAAGTATCGAAATCATGATCCGTAAAATTCTACAGAAAGTAGACATCCGTAGCTTTCCATGCATATAAGGATCATTGTCTGATTCGATTTAGGTAACTCCCAGTAATTCGGAGAAGTTGGATGTTCTGCACAGGCAGATTCCCAGTCTCAGATTGCACATTGTCTTTTCAATCCTAGTTAGCTCATTTTGGCTTCTTTTCTTCTTTCTATGGAACAAACCTACAAAGCCACTAAAAGATGTAAATGAATCATAAATATAGAGAACTAAAGGCATATGAGACCGATTTTGCCAGGGCTCAAGGCTCACTTGATTTCACTTCTCAGATCCAAACGAGACCTTAGACACCCAGTGCTACTAAGGTGCGCCACATCAAGAGAGAAGGGTTGGGTGACTAATATTAAAGAAAGAGTCCTTCACCTACTCTGTTATGGTTTAAGACTCATAATCAAACTTAAACTCTCATCAACCATCATTATCCACGAATTACCAAAAAAAAAAAAAAATACATATATCAATTTACACGTATAATGTATATGTATATATATAAATATTTCTTTACGTAATAACAAAGAGATTTTTCAATCCCTGGCAACAGCGTCAAAACGCTAAAAACGAGTGTGCAATTTAACCATGAAAAATGTCATCGTTAGTATATGGTAAATATGGATTGTTCAAGTCGGGATTGAGGGTACACCTGTAATTGCATCAACAAATAAAAAATTAATAAAAAGTATGAATTATTATTTACAAAAATAAACAAAATTACATGAGATCGAAATTAGGGGGTTTTAGGTTTATAAAATCAAAAATTAAAATAAATAAAATAAAAAAAATTGTAAAAACACATATACAAGGGTGGAACACAAGGAACAAAGATCAAAACCACATCCATATGAATGAAATCCAATCACAAATCCTATAGGTGATCTTCTATGTCATGAGAAAGAAGTTGACCACGTGAAACGTTACTAAACAAACGATTTCCCATTTTTTACTTTCCTTGAATATTTAATCTAAGTGAAAACACCTAAATTAAACCTATTGAACATGCGATCATAGTCTAGAAAGCTAGCTACTCAAGAACACATTCAATGCATAAAGAACAAAGAAAGGATGTCAACCAAAGTACACAACCTAGTATGAAAAAGTTCATCTATTTGCAATCCTCCTTAATTGGTTTCGACTTTTGTCCAAAGCCTTTACTGATGTGCTTATATTATCCTATATTTCTATGTCTCTTAATCTTGATATTTTTGTTTAGTTCTCTTTATTTATAAATTTATTTACATCTTTTAGTGTTTTTGTAGGTTTTGTTCCGTAGAAAGAGCTAAGTAGGATTGAAGGCGATTGCAATACCACGTTCCAGAATCTGTCTGTGCAAAACACCCAACTTCTCCGAATTACTGGGAAAGTATCAAATCGAATCAGAAAATGAACCTTATATCATTGGAAAGCTACGGATGTCCACTTTTTGTAGAATTTTACGGATCTCAATTTCGATTCTTTTAGAGCAAGTAATGATTATTTGATTGAAGATAGGTCAGACAGGAAACCTGCTTAGGAATTTACAACCATTCGTGGAGAACTCAAGTTCCATGGGACAAGATCGTCAATCTTAATGTTTCAAGGAAGTTAATTCAGATGAGGATTAAATTATGAAGTTATTCCTACTTCTACAAGAGATATTTCAAGGTTTTCCCATTCCAAATGAACAAAGGAATCTAAACCCATGTTTTACAAGGAAACATGAAGCCAAAGATGAGCAGAAATCTTCCCTATATAAGGGAGCACGAATTTACATGAGAATCTAAACCTAAGGTTTTCCCTTTCCAAATGAACAAAGGAACCTAAACCCAAGTTTTACAAGGAAACATGAAGCCAAAGATGAGCAGAAATCTTCCCTATATAAGGGAGGACGAATTTACATGAGAAGGGAGTCTCGGGAGCATATTGAAGACGCCTAAGGAGCAGAGACGACTCATCCATGTTTCCCTTCTTTTCCCTTCCATTCTTTTTATGTTTTTGTTATGTTTTATTTAGTTTTCTTTTGCTAAACCTTTTTCTTGGGTTAGGATGATGCTTTAACATGATTGTTTATGTACTTTGATGATTTATTGATGGATTTATAGTTTCTTTATGATGAACTCTTAGTCACTATTTGAATTGATGCTTTATGTTTAAGTTCTTTGATTGATTACCTTAGGGCTTTGCATATAGTAATTAGAAGATGAATTTGAGGCGTACCTGCAATATAATTCAAATGAGCTTCTTATGATTAAGAGTTGTGAATTACATTATTGTTGTACCTGAAGTAATGGTTTGCATGATTCTCTTGTTTTCTAGAACGTAATGTGTCATATGTGTTAAATTTATGCCGTACCTGGATAGACTGCATGCTAGGATATATGACCTCTGCCGTACTTGGAGAGAATCATACACTTAAGGAAAACTATGGTCTAAGTGCCGTACCTGGACTTAGATACGGGAATTGTCATCAAAAGAAACAAAAGAATCTGTTAATTGCATCGAAACATAAATAGGATTGTTAGTGGTTGATTCTGAAACGCCTATGTTTTCTCATCTTTGCTTTTCAACTTATAAACTTTATTTTGTTTGTTTGTTTCTTTCTTTAATTTTGACATTATTTCTTTATTCAAAAATCTAAAAACAATATCTTCTTTATTTTGATTGTTTATGTGATTTTGTTTTTGGATAATTCAGTTAGGATTTAAATTGATTATCAATCCTCAATTGGAACGACCTCGTACTTGCACACTATACTAACGACGATTCGTGCGCTTGCGAGTTTTAATTAAAATTTCACAACATTTACTACTTATGATTTAGGTTTACAAAACTATTAGGTGAATTGTTTACTTAAATAATATAGCTCCAATTATATGAAAATCCTATAAGTGTCGACCCAAATAAGATAAACAAGTAAAAGTTTGCTGTAAAGCAAAATCAATTAAGCAATCTCACATAAGCAACATAGATGAGATGAACACTTGAGACGTTGAACTTTGAAGATCTTGAAAGCAAGTCTCCTCAGGGCTACGGCACAAGGTGGATGATGGCTAGGTAAGATGATGCTCACGACTCCTTCTCCTCCTCCTCCTTGGCTTGAAGACACAGAATTAAGAACTAGAGAATGGAGAGAGTTTTTCTGAAGTTGAAAAGAATAAAAGAATTAGTGAATGAGACGTCCCAGGGTGCATCTATATATAAGGGATGTCCATGCCTTTTGGATCCTTCTTTTAATTTTCAGGACTTATCTAATTGGTCCACATAGCTCCAACCAATCAAATAAATCCACGTCAGCATTCTTTTGTCATCCAACCAATGAGAAGCCTCTAAAATTGCACCTTCATTCTAGGGAGATAATATTTGCTGAATTTAAATGAATATTTTCTTATTTTTATCTCTTTAATTCGGCCAAAGAATGAGTGTGGGAAACAAGGAATGTATTTGGACTTGATTTCATCCTTCCTGAATATTGTAAATCCCTTAAAACTCTCCATGATAACTCCAAAAACGTCACTTTCCAGAATCCCTTGTATATCTCACGGCAAAAACACTTATTTCACTTAGAATTCCTTCCTTTTGTGTCCAAGAAACCCTAGTATAGTTAGGTCTCTTTATTTGCCGCAATATCCCAAGTTTTCTAGAATATTCTTGAGCTTTCTTGAGCTATCTTAAAGCCACATGGTCTCCTACTGCTCTCAGGTTTCTTTGCCCCATCAGGACTCCTAATGTCTTTAGGACTCCTTGGACCTTCCAGAATTTTCTTTTGCTTTCCTAGTTCAAATGGGACTCCTTGTGTCATTAGGATTCATTTTCCTGGCAAGAGTAGGTTTCCTAGTCCAACTAGGACTCTACATTTTTTGCCATTTTTCGTCATTTATCTGAACATGTTTCCTAGTTGACTGATTTAGTGCATATACTAGCGCCTCACGCGTAATACAACATGGTCATCAAGTTTAGGGCAAATAAATTAAGCTCCAAGTATCGTACCCAAGGGAACAGGGAATCCCACTTGGTTACGGACAACTAAGCACAAATACAAATTATCCTAGCAACAAGTATCCGAAATTGTGATTTTTAATTGTGAAGACTTAAACTAAATTTACGAACCGAAAATAGAAAATTGCTAAAAATAAAAATGCAATGCTAAAGTAATTTGCGAAAAATTCAAGACAAGAGAGTGTTGGGTGCTAGGGAGGTTCCTTCACCCAAATCCTATGTGTCGGAAGCTATCTAATGTAGATGCAAAATTCTTGATTAGGTGGTAGTCGTATCCAAGGTGGTTCAAGGCTCAAGGACCATATATTCTCAATTACGGTATTAATGTGCCGTTTCAAGGGTCAGACAAACTCAATTAGAGAGAGCTAGAGCTGGTTCAAGGGTCTCTAAATCGCTCTAATTGGCATAAAGCTCAAGAATTAGACCACTAAGCGATTCACCCTCACAATCACGCGGCGGGTGTAAATCACCATGCTTATAACCCCTACAATACCAAATTGAGGGTTCTAGCTTAGGAATTAAAGGAGGTCAAGCCTCTAATTCCGTCCAAGACATTCTCAAAATACATACCCTAGAGTTGACTAGGCTCCTAGACATGCATTTCAACCCAATAAAAATTGATATAAGCATCCAATAAAATAAATTGCATCAATGACATTAAAATAGGCATCCTTTACATAAAATTTGGGCTAGGTGTGAGCCCCCGAAAGTTTTGTTTAATCTTTGAAGGTGATTTTTCGCCAATAAGATTTTTTGCCAGGTGATTTAAGTGAAGAAATTGACCTTGGAGATCAATTCGGTGTCGAGACTTCAATTTGGGCCTTATAATTTAAGTTTGGGCCAGAGTCCTTCGTTTTGGGGCCAGAAGGTTACAAAAATTTATTGAGGCAATAGCTTGTTGAAGTTTTGAAAATGATAAATTGAGGTGTAGCAGAGTCTTGGATTTTGGGCTTTTATGAAATCGAATTTTGGACTTAAGGTAAAGTTGAGAATTTAAAAAGAGGATTGTCGACGAAAAACAATCGAAGGCTACGAACCCAAAACCCGAAAGTAATCAGCTAAACGAATTGGGTAATTTGTCACAAGGGCGCAACGGACATTTCGTACGAGATATAAATAAAAGGGGTTAGAAAACCCTAGAACCCAAAACTCCCTCTTCCTCTCACTCGGCCGCGTCCTCTCTCTCTCTCCCTGACGTTTCTTTCTCGCACACACTCTTCTTCCCTCTGCAACCATAGAAAAACTTCATCTCCGGCCACCACACAACGTCACCGTCACCACAAATTGATTCAACACTCAAAGCCGACCCAAACTCAACCGGAAACACAGCCATGCACCACCGTCCTCCTTCGCACGCGACAACCCAAGACTGCGCGTCACTGTTCCTCGACCCTCATCGATTTTCCGGCCATTTTCACGCCCTTCTGCCACCGTCGTTCTACGTAACAAGCAAAGCGTAGAAAAACCCAGAAACCCCTCTGCCCGCCGACGCCTGATGACGCCGTACAAGCATCGCCGGAGGTCCCAGTTCTACATGCCTTCATTCTCCGATCTCCAGCTCGAAATCGAGCTTCAACACTCCAATAAACGAAGTCGGAGCTCCACTATCCTTCTAAACCCCAAACTCCCGACCTCCGATTTCGACCAGAGCCACCCAGCACCGCCGTGAGAGCCATTGGCTTACCTCTTTCGTCTGGTAAGCTCGATTTCGTCACCTTGTTTAGTGTTGAGGCCTCTGTTTAATTTCGCAAAGAAGTGGGTTTCTAACTTAGATTTTCTGGATTGGAGTTTGGAACCTCAAGCTCAGAGGTGAATGGAGACAGGAGCTCAATACGGATTCTGGAGGGGTTGTGGATTTCTGCGTTTTTGGAGTGTTGGAGGAGAAGGAGCTGCTGGGTTAATTTCAGTTGAAACTGGGAAGGTAAGAATTCAAGAATTCAGTGTTGGATATGAATTTGGTTAAGAATTGGATTAAAGATCATAATTCTGTCGTTTATTTGGATTATGTGAGGATTTGGTGGATTTCTGCATTCTGGGAAGTTTTGGAGAAAAGAGAAATAGTTGGGTCAGTCCGGTTGATATCGAGAAAAGGGTAAGAACCTTGAACTGTGTTTTGGATTTGGAATTGGTTGTGGGAATTGAGTATTGATGCTGTTCTGTTTGCTAGGATACTGTTCTGTTTGCTAGGGATTCAATTGGTTGATGGTTGTGGAGTACAGTCACGACAAAATTGGTTTCCAAGTTGGGAATGAAGAAATGGTAAGATGTTGGTCTCTGCCAAACCACCGGTTTTGGTGTGGTGATTGTATTTTAAAACTCTAGTGGATTGTTACTGAATGAAATACATTATGGAAGGTCACTTGATTGATTAATGCTTGATTTAGTCGTCAAGCTTGATGAGAACTTGGCTATACTGTGTATAAGTGACACGTTTTTTGCAAGCGCATAATTTAACCCTGAAAATATCGTTAGTAGTATAAGCAAATAGGGATCGTTCTATTCCGGGAATTGAGGGTACACCTGTCATTATCAAACAATTAGACAATTAAAATTAAAACAAAGTATAATATTCACACATATATACATTATTTACGAAAAGGGGGTTATTTTTGATTTTGATTTTCGAAAAATAAACTAAGTTAAGAAAACAAATAAAATACAAAAACATAAAAAAACACGAATGGAATGAGAGAACAAAGATTAAAACCAAAACTATGATTAAAATCGATTCAATTTCTAACATTGTTCATCAAAGTCATGCAAGAGGAGTTGATCATGTGAAACGTTAAAAGCAAACAATTTCCCATATTTTACTTTTCAATGCTAATTAATCTAAGTGAAAGCACAAAGACTAATCCTATCAAACATGCATTCAAGCCCTAGAAAGCTAGTCAATCATGACATGTTCAATGCAATAAACACCTAGAAAGGCTATCAACTCAAGTGTGCAACTTAGTATGAAAAAGTCCACCTAATTGCAATTCTCTTTGATTAAATCCGATTTTTGCACAAAACCTTTACTACTTATCGATTTAAGAACACAAAACCAAAAAGTTGATTCATGTTCTTAAATTCGTAGCACCAATCATATAAAAACCCTAAAAGTTTCGAACCATTTAAGATTAAAATACAAAAGAAATCTATCATGCAAATTTAATCAAACACTCACACAAAAACAACAATGAATCGCAATATAAGAATCTGAAAATTCTCAATTAATCATAAAAATTTCAGAAATTAATACTTTGTTCAAACATATATGTCAACTAGTTCATAACCAACGAAATTCAAAGCAAAGGTTACAAAGGAGAATCGGATTACACCGTGGATGATGATGAAGATGGATACACATTGTGGTCTCTTGAATCTCGAAAGCAAGCTTCAAGGATGGATATGGATGATGGATGCTCACGGCTTCTCTTCTTCTTCTTTGGCCTTGCTTGAACTCGTGGAGATGACTAGAGGATGGAGAGGATCACGGCTATGCTAGGGTAATTTCTGAATTTTTTTCTCAAGTTAAAAACGTAAGGAAAAGGGGAACCCCCCACGTTGAGAATGAGAGAGTATATATAGGGGACGGCATACTTGGTCTCCAAGCCGTGGACTTCTCCAAGCATTCTCACGGCAATTACTTGATAACTCCACATAATTTCCTCCAATGCTAGCTTGCCACATAAGCCCTATGACATGGTTCAACCAATCACAAAATTCTAATTTAATTTCCTAATAATCTTGGCCGAAATACCATGATAATATTCTGATTTTTATAGTTCAATTCGGCCAAACTTCCTTTAGGGAATTAAGGAATGTATCTAGACTTCTTTTGAGCTTTTCTTGGTCTCCACCTTTTTCTCTTTCCTTTTATTTCTCCCTTGAATCTCTCTTGGCGTCATCTTTGCTAGGGTTTCACGTTATTCCTCCTTTATCTCATAGCTTTGGACGGCAAATCCCCAAGATAATCTCCAAGTGTATTTTCCTTCCATAACAATTACCCTAGAAAATCTCAACCGAAATTCTCTTTGATAATTTCTGATTTTCACGCCACTTCCTTGTTTATCTCTAGGTATCTCACGGCAAACATCTCTCTAGGGTTTCACCTTTGCGTCACAAACCCTAATTCCATGGGCTTTATGGGCCTTGATCCATTTTGCCGAAAATCCAAGTCAATCCATAGAGTTCTTGGGCCTTGTTGCTTCAACTTCAAGCCTTGTCTCTTTCCAACGTCAAAACACATTATTTTTCCATTTCTTTTTCATGGTTGCGTTGGAAACTTGCTTGGGAAGCCTTCCTCCATTTCGCAGGATTTCGTGGTTGAAGCAGGAAAACTTCTTTTCTTCATTTCTGCTCATTTCTGTGGCTCATTGTTTCTCATTTTTGTTCCCCTTAATGTTCGCAAGCTCCTCTTTCCATTTATGAGTTCATTTCCACTTTTTAGCTCCGAGGTCCTGAAAATAGAAACTAGTAAGAAAAATAGAAACTTTCCTAAAATGAAAAATGGCAACTTTCCTAAACTGAAAATGGAAACTTTCCAAAAATGAAAAATAGAAACTACAAAATAGAAACTTTCTATAAATAGGAACTTTCCCAATCGAAGAATGAAAACTTTCCTAAACAGAGTTTTATTAAGGAAATAACGCAGAAAATGTAGGGAAATGCAGTTAAAACGTCGCATTAAAATGCTCCTATCAATAAGAGTGAACTGGCAATTTGTATGGACATAATAGGTTTTGTTAATAAAATGGTGAATCTGTTATCTATATATTTGGAATGTTGTATTGCAAGGTAAACTCTTTAAAGGAATTGGTAGTAAGGAATTTGATGAATAACCACGTCACGTGGAAATTGATGGTGTGATTAAGCCAAACTTGTATGGTTAAGGAATTAGGTCACTAGCGAAGTACTTTAAAGCTATCATATCCCGGAATGACTCTAAGAATTGTGGTCATTCGGGAATGGTAATTGTAAGTTGTTTTCTTAAAGTAGAAATGCTAAACAAATAAAGGTCAAAATGCCAAGTATAATGACCATATCCTAAATGATTCAAATGCTGCATCATTTGGATTATTTAGGAATGGATAATAGGTTTTATCTATTAAAGGGGAATTCGTTGGACTTCAAGGAAGTTAAATAAATGCTTTGGTTGCCCGGTTAGTTGAGTTATAATGAAGTCAAGTTACTTATTGGTTTAATTTTATTATACAGGACTCGAGCGTGTGCACATGAAATTGGAAGAAGTATCAAAAATCTGAAACGAAGCTAAGTTTGGGCGAGCACTCCAATTCCAGGTAGGGTGAGCTGTCTCTTCCTTGTTAGAGGCTTTTCAGTATATGTGGAATGCTATACTAAGATAGTATGTTGCCTGTAAGAACGTTTTTGGTTGTTCATTAGTCGATGCCTCGTGATATATGTGTTTTCAGAACTGATAATTGCTAATTGTGAAAACCGAGGCTAGACTTGCATGTTGAGATACTGTACCCTTGTATGTTTGTACTTGTGTTAATGCTTGGATCCGTGAGGATCTAATTAACGATAAGTAAAGAGAGAGAGAGAATGACACAAGAAGTATAGTGGTTCGTTTCCCGCCTTAGCGGGAAACTACGTCCACTTGAATGTTACACTAGTGTGTTGAGCCTTGCGGCCCAAGAGGATTACAAAAGATGTAATGGGATGTTGAGTAAGTGGGAAGGAGTCTCCTTTTATAGGGGAAGGAGGCTCCCTCATTTACATTTTCTTAGATGTGGGACTCAAAGTTACTATTCTAGTCTAGAAAAGCATATTGTGGAGGCAACTTGGCAAGGCCGGAAAGGTGGCTTCCCGACGACAGATTTGCGACTTCCGGATACCGTAGCGTAGCTTGAACATAGGGCTACAAGATGCAAGTAGCGGTTGGGCCTAACGATGGCTTGTGGGTGTCCCAAAGAGGGTGTTACTTATGCTTGGTGAGATAGCAAACTAGTCATGCTAGTAGGTATCTACAAGTCCCCGAAGTCCCCAAGTAAGAGGAGCTTCTTGGTTGGGGAGTTATAATCATTAAGTCATCAAGCATAAGTAACCGGGCGGCACGGAGCCCCTACAAGTCCCCGAACTCTGTAAGCAAGAAGGGACTCGTTAACCTGCACAACAAAGACAAAAAAAAAGGCGTATGTAGAATGCTCGTTGCATTGGGCAACAAATGTGAGTTGCACTGATATGCATTGGCATATATGAACGTATGGGGTGCGTGATACATGTTGATGTATACACGCGAATGACGCCGAGTACGATCGATTATGACGTACAAACTCGAGAGCGCGTATGGTTGTGTGAGCATATGGATTGCATATGATAAATGTGTGACGCGCGCAAGGAGACGAACGAAGTCGAGTTTGACGGGGTTACACTTGTGAGATGTAAGTTGCATGAGTGCCGCGAAGGTATGCATTTGTAACTCATGAATAATGACCGCGCGTACGGTTGTGTCTGTTTGGTTTTCGCTCGTATTAATGGAACGCGAAAAGAATTTGATTTGTTGAGGTCGGTAAATGACAAATGGTAGAAAAATTCAATGTTCCATTAACGTGTGGTGTGTCGAGTAGACATGAGCGTAAAGCTCAAGGATTGCCGGGAAGGCATGAGCGGAAAGCTCGTGAGCGGGAAACTCGGGGTTGCCGGGAAGGCATGAGCGGGAAGCTCAAGGGTTGCCGGGAAGGCATGAGCGAAAGCTCGGGATGCCAGGGAGGCATGAGCGGAAGCTCGTAGGTTGCCGGGGAGGCATGAGCTGGAAGCTCAAGGGTTGCCGGGGAGGCATGAGCGGGAAGCTCAAGGGTGCCGGGAAGGCATGAGCGGAAGCTCAGGATGCCGGGGAGGCATGAGCGCGAAAGCTCGGCGGTGCCGCTGAGGCACGAGCGCGAAAAGCTCTGCGGTGCCGCTGAGGCACAAGGGCGAAAGCTCGGTGGTGCCGCTGAGGCACCAGCTCGAAAGCTCGGCGGTTGCCGCTGAGGCGAGAGCGTGAAAGTTCGGCTGTGCCGCTGAGGCACGAGCGCGAAAAGCTCGGTGGCTGCCGCTGAGGCACCAGGGCGAAAAGCTCGGCGGTGCCGCTGAGGCACAAGCTAGAAAGCTCGGCGGTGCCTCTGAGGCACGAGCGCGAAAGCTCGGCGGTTGCCACTGAGGCGAGAGCGTGAAAGCTCAGCGGTGCCGCTGAGGCATTAACGGGTAGCTCGAGATGATGCCCTGAGGCATGGCGTGGCCGTTGCTAATTATGCTGGGCTGTATGTACAAGTCCCCGAAGTCCCCAGTCAAGGAGGGTGTTCTTGCGAGTTGATACCAAAGCGTAGCTTTGTGCTGTATATCAAGCATAATTAGTGCGAGTGCGTCGTCCATCTAGAATTGGTTGGAGCGAACGCTTTTGCCCTTTCGGGTGGGCCCCTGCTAGGCCCGCCAGGGAGTCCCCCATTCCCCAGCCACGACGGACCTCCGGATGGTCGGTAAATTGTTTGTTGAGGGGGAGCTGCACGGAGCAGATGGTGTTGGGTAGCGAGCCCAATCTTTGGTGCCCAAGCGTCGGGGTTAACTGCCGAATCAATGGCTGCCGTGGGCTGTGTTAACTAGTCCCTTTACTATTTCTCAGAGGAGAAACTTGACTGCAATGCCGCGTAGCGGTCATTGTCATTATGAGGCGTTGCCTTACCGCTTGGCGGTGACCATAGACTCGTAAAGTTTGTACTTGTATGAAACTTGACAAACAAATAGAGCAAGTAATAAAATTTTGTTTGAGTGTCCCATACTTATTTAATTTTGCAATTAAATAGAAGCATGGCATGTGCAACATGTACTTGTAGTGTGGATGCTAATAACATTTTGTATTTTTGTAGGCATGCTTAGAGATCACTTGAGATCGATATAAGAAGCATGGCATATCTAGCATGTGAGACCTAGAAAATGTTGCCAAATCTACGAAATGTTGTGGGAAATTCTAGTGTAGTGGTGGGTATCTCATACCCACATTTATAAAAGTAAGATCAAATTTTGTTGTCAAAGTTGTAATTTGAGTCATACTTTGTGTAATCTTAGTTCTAATAATAGTAATTACACCTCTTACGACATTTTACAAGTTTATGAACAAATTCGTTGTCAATGTTGTAATTTTAGTTCTAATAATGGTAATTACACCTCTTACGACATTTTTACAAGCTTTTGAACAAATTTGTTGTCAATGTTGTAATTTTTGTTTAACTATATGTAAATAGTGTAAATGAATATGATAACTTTTGTTCTCAATGTTGTAATTTTGGTTCAAATACTTGTAAATTTTTGTTCAAATAGTTATAAATGAGTGTATCACATACCTACCAGTACACTAGCTTGTCTCAAATGTTGTAGGCATGCTTAAAAGTTATGGAAGCATGTAAAGATATATCAAGTGTGATATTCTATAAGCATGCTTAGAAGTAGTAAAAGTATGTGATTGGCATGGCATTAGCTCAATTTGAAAGAGCGTAAAAGATAAGATATAGTTACTTATCTTGTGCCGATTTGGAGGCTAGCGGAGTTATCCGAGCATGACGCTCCATTGCTCTGGCAAAGTACCTTAGTCGAAAGGTGATGATTTTGCTAATTGGAAATGTGATCGGTGATTATATCTCCTTGAAACAAAATAGGTGATTAGTACATGAGTATGTAAAATCAACACTAGTATTTTGTATATGTACTTTGATAAGATATTAAGCGAAGTATATAAGCGAAGTAATAGTTAATGGCAAAATGACATATTTAATTATGTGCTCTAATATGCATTTCAAAGTGACAATGAAATGTTAAAGAAACATTTTTAATAAGTCATCATGTGTAGTAGGCGCTGGAGCCTTTATATATACCAATATAAACAAAAAACTTACATGTGTAGCGAAGTGGGTAAGTAGCCTGTACTTCTGGTAGCCTAGGTTATTTATTAGGCACATTTGCATGTATACCACCAACATAAGGGTATGTAATACTGCAATGAATCATGCCTGCATTTGAGAGATGTGTCAAGGCATGCAGCAAGTGATTAATTGGATAGCTATGGACATATGTCTTATGGACTAAGTATTATATCAGCTAAGTAATTGGGCACGTGGCCAGTAGACATGCCTAGCATGGATAAATGTATAAGGTGTAAGGCAAACCATGTGTGGAGAGGTGAGCTGCACGCACATGCCAACAGGTGTAATCAAGTTATAGTTTAAAATAATATTAAATTATACATGGCATGTGGTTCTTTGATGATAGCCCAGCGAACGTATATATGCGTGCCTATGGAGGTGAGCGAAAAGTAAAGACTTAGCTTAAAGTCTGTGAGCAGCACGCTGCTGTCATGGAATGAGCATGTTGTCAAGAAACCATTGAACGCTGCGTCAAAGTCAGGAAGATTGAAGTTGACGAGCAAATGTTTGAACGCCATGCTCTGGATGTGCCAACGCTCAGCCATGAGTGTATTGACATTAACGCTGCATCAGGACCCCAGATCCACATCCGACCAAGAGGAGAAAGCCAGAGCGCTGGAAGGCCAGCGGAAAAGCAGTGGTGATGTCCAGCGGAGGAACTCCGCCACTGCTCGGCGGTGAAGCCCAGTGGATAAGCTCAGCGATGATGCCCAGCGGAGGAGCAGTTTGCCGGAGTGGAGCTCGTTGATGGACTCGTTTAGCGGAGTGATAGGAGCATTTTAATGCGACGTTTTACTTGTTTTTCCCTACATTTTCTGCGCCATTTCCTTGAAAAATCCTTGTTTAGGAAAGTTTCCATTCTTTGATTGGGAAAGTTCCTATTTGTGTAAAGTTTCTATTTTCGTAGTTTTCATTTCTCATTTCTGGCAAGTTTCCATTTTCAGTTTAGGAAAGTTTCTATTTCTCATTTTTAGTAACTTTCTATTTTTCATTTTTAGTAAGTTTCTATTTTTCAAATTAGGAAAGTTTCTATTTTTCTTACTAGTTTCTATTTTCAGGACCTCCGAGCTAAAAAGTGGAAATGAACACACGAATGGAAAGAGGAGCTTGCGAACGTCAAGGGGAACAAAAATGAAGAACATTGGACCACACATTTGAGCAGAAATGAAGAAACAAGCTTTCCTAGTGCAACCAGGAAACCCTGCGAACTGGAGGAGAGCTTACCAATGAAGTTTCCAACGCAACTATGAAAAGAAATGAAAGAAATGAAGTGTTTTGCGTTGGAAAATATGAAGACTTGAAGATGAAGCAACGTGGCCCAAGAACTCTCAAGAATGAAGTGGATTTTCGGCAAAATGGACCAAGGCCCATCTAAGCCCATGACATTAGGGTTTGAGACGCAAAACCCTAACCCTAGAGATGTTTTTCCGTGAAAACCAAAGAGAGAAACAAGGAGATGGCGTGAGAATCAAGAAGAACCTAGAAGATTTCGGTTGAGATTTTCTAGGGCTATTTTTATGGAAAGAGATTTACTTGGAGACAAACCCTAGAAGATTGCCGTCCAAGTCAAGAGAAACCCTAGAGGAGTTGCCGTCCAAAATGAAGAGAGAAACTAGGGTTTTGCCGTGGGAAAAATCAGAAAATAAAAAGAGATTTCGATGGAGATTTTTGAGGGAGAAATAAAAGGAAAGAGAAGATGTGTTGAACACAAAAAGCTCCCAAAAGGTGACTAGATTCATTCCTAGAATCTCTAAAGGAGTTTTGGCCGAAATACAAGAGATAAAATCAGATTATTGTCATGGTATTTCGGCAAGAAAATCAAGGGAAATATTCTAGGAAATTATGTGATTGGTTGAGACACATCATAGGGCTTACTTGGCAAGATTTCATTGGAGGGAATTATGTGGAGTTAACAAGAATTGCCGTGAGTTTCTCTAGGGTTTTACACGGCATGGAGACCTAGGGGCCGTCCCCTATATATTCCTCTCTTCTCTCAACGTCAAGGGTTCCCACTTTTGGCGTTTTACAACTTTAGAAAAAAATCAGAAAACTCTCTCTAGCTTAGCCGTGTTCTTCTCCATCCTCTAGGGCAACCACGAAGTTCAAGCAAGGCCAAGGAAGAAGAGGACAAGCCGTGCACATCATCCATCACCATCCTTGAAGATTGCTTTCGAAATTCAAGAGACCATTCATCCCATCTCCATCTCTTGGTGTAATCCGATTCTCCTTGTAACCTTTGCTTTGTAATTTTCGTTGGTTATGCCCTAGTTGACACATGTGTTTGAACAAGTTTCGAATTCTGAAATTCTATGATTAATTGTTAATTTCCAGATTCATGTTTTGCGATTTATGGTTGCTTATGTGTGAGTGTTTGATTAAATTTGCATGATAGATAACTTTTGTATTTTAATCTTATGTGGTTGCAAACACCTAGGGTTTTTATATAATTGGTGCTACGAATTTAAGAACATGAATCAACTTTTTGGTTTTGTGTTCTTGAATCAATAAGTAGTAAAGGTTTTGTACAAAAACCGAATTTAATCAAAGAAGATTGCAATTAGGTGGACTTTTTCATACTAAGTTGCACATTTGAATTGATAGCCTTTCTAGATGCTTAATGCGTTAGACATGTATGATTGACTAGCTTTCTAGGGCTTGAATGCATGTTTGATAGGATTAGTCTATGTGCTTTCACTTAGATTAATTAGCGTTGAAAGTAAAATATGGGAAATTGTTTGCTTTGAACGTTTCACATGATCAATTTCTCTTGCATGACTATGATGAACAATGATGAACTTGAATCAACTTTAATCATGAGTTTCGACTTTGATCTTTGTTCTTGCATTCCATTTGTATTTTTATGTTTTAGCATTTTAATTGTTTTGTTAACTTAGTTTAATTTTCGAAGAAAACCAAAATCAAAAATACCCCCCCTTTTTCGTAAATAGTGTATATGTGTGTGAATATTATACTTTGTTTTAATTTTAATTGTTTAATTGTTTGACAATGACAGGTGTACCCTCAATCCCCGGAATAGAACGATCCCTATTTACTTTATACTACTAATGACATTTCAGGGTTAAATTATGCGCTTGCTTTGAGCGCATCAATTTTTGGCGCCGTTGCCGGGGATTGAAAAATCATTTGTTATATTGTTAATATTTGTTCTGTTTATATTGTGACCGAAAAAAAAAAAAAAAAAAAATATTACTTGTTAATTATTTTGTAAGTCTCGAAAATTAGTTAATTAATTACTTAGGTTGTTATTTTTATTGTTGAACACGAGTTTAATTGTTAGTTGTAAATTAAAGAAGGAATAGGTGAAGTCGTGTTTATTAATATTGGCCTAAACCCCTTATTGGTACCTAGTTCAGGTCCCTTAAGGTTGAGGGCGGCCTTTATTAACATTCATTGAACTGTCTAACACACTTAGGACCTTTTACATCCTAGTAAGAATATCCTATGTGAGATGGTGTCTAGGAAGGGGACAACGTTCATGACGGGTTCTGGATTCAGAAGTGCTTACAAATGGGCGTAAACCTCAATGAGGGAGTAGCCTCTGCCAAAATGGATCCTACCTCTTGTGTTCGCCCTCCCCTACCTGGCCATTTCAGTAAGGTTGCCCAACGGATGTAGGAGGGACTTTGTGTCTAGACGATTATACTTGGGCCGCACGTCCACTTGATTTACCGCTTGGAATTAAATTTGATATCAATAATATTTATGACAAAAGAAAATGTAAAGAAAATGTTGTGACACTTAAGGTATATTGGATTAAACATAATCTTGGAAGGGTAGCTGTTTCAGTCCCATTGCACAACAAGATTCCCTGTTCCCGTACCTAAGTGTTGAAAGTAATTGTAAATAAAAGAATTGTAAAAGTAAAAAAAAAAAAAAAAAAAAAAAAAAAAAGTTAAAAAAAAAAAAAGAAAAAAAATCGGAAAAGAAAAAAAAAAAATTTGTTGTAAATAGTGACGTTTTGTTTATGTGTTTTGTGTGAAAGATTTGTGTCTAATTATACTTGTAAAGAGTTAGAATTAAAGAAAATAAAAAATGGAGTTATAAATTTCGTTAATTACTTAATTGTAGCGAGTGTGTAAAATCGTCTGAGTAGACAAGGGCCCTTTTGTTAATATTGGCCTTAACCCTTCATTCGTACCTTTCTAAGGTCTTATGAGGTTGAGGGCGGCCTTTATTAGCACTTGGAGAACAGTTTAGCACATGAGTAATTTCCCAGCTGAGTAAGGGGCATTACAGATGGTGTCTTAGGTTGAGACCCTGGGTGATGGGTTCAATTGGATCTCAGAGATACTATAGACTGTGCGTAAACCACAATGTGGAAGTAGCCGATAGGGGCGTAAACCTCAATGAGGGAGTAGCCTCCGTAGTATCACCAAAATGAGTCCTCCCTCTCACTTACCTCTTAATCTGGCTATCTGGCCTTCTGAAACAAAGGAGAGTGACTTATGTCTAAGCGACTATCCCTATATCGTAGCTCACCAATAGTAGTGGTTTCTATTGGGCTCGACTTACAACTTGGAATCAATTGAGTTATTAACTTTATTTATGACAGTTCCATGACAAAAATAAAATACTCGTACTTAACTTTCAATTGTAAATTGGTCTGTTTTCTTACTTCTCTTACTTGTACAAAATTTGGAAGTCTCTTTTGTTGCATTGTGAATAGTGACGTTTTTGTATGAAAATATTAACTTGTATTTTGTTTGTTTTCGTAAGTTACTCACTTTTGTACATCTTAATGTTGTTCAGGAATTCCATGAATGTCCGAGTCCTCTAAACTCCCTACCATACGAGAGATTGAAGAAAGACTTGCTCGTTTGAAGAATCCTCCACAACTTGAGTACAGAAGACCTTCTCCCTTGCAATTCAAGCCATATACATTCAACGAGCAAGGGAAAAGAATCTTAGATCCTTCAGAGGAATCCACATCACCTACACCAACTCCATCTCCACCACTTTCACCATCACCTTTGATTTCGTCTAACTCTACACCACCACCTTCACCACCACCTGAAGAAGTTCAAGAAGAGAGAATGGCATCCATTAGGGAACTATCCACAGCAACAGTCGAGGGAGGACCCCCTACAGGCATTGTGTACCCTGCCCCTGCAGCAGGAAGACAAGCAGAGTTTCAACTGAAGAGTGGACTATTGCACCAACTCCCTATTTTCCATGGACTTCCTATGGAGGACGCCCACAAGCACCTTAGGGCATTCCAGGTTGTGTGTTCTAACATGCAACCACAAGGAGCAGATGAGAACATTCTGAAGATGAAGGCATTTCCATTTTCCTTAGCTGACAGAGCCAAAGATTGGCTATATGAGATTCCTGCTGGACGTATCACCTCTTGGGAAACAATGAGGAAGGCCTTCTTGGAAAAATACTTCCCAGCTTCAAAGGTCATCACACTTAGGAAGAAGCTCAGTGGAATTGAACAAGCCCCAGATGAGTCCTATTCTGCCTATTTTGAGAGGTTCAATTCCTTACTTGCGCAATGTCCTCAACATCAGATGAAGGATGAGACCCTCCTTACTTGCTTTTATGAAGGACTCCTACCTTTGGAAAGGCAAATGCTTGATGCTGCAGCTGGAGGAGCTTTTGTGGATAAGTCACCTGCTGCTGGGAAAGAACTTATTGAAAATCGTGCCCTCAACACTCAACAGTATGAGGGTGTGAGACAGACCACTCGTAGGGTCAATGAGGTGAGCACCAGTCCTGCCATTGAGGATCAATTGAGCAAACTCACCCTTCTTGTGAACAAGGTAGCGACTACTCAAGGCCATGGAGGATCTTCTGCTTGTGGGGTATGCTTTACCCAAGGACATCCTACGGATCAATGTCCTCAACTAAGTGAGAATGGTGGTTGGGAGTCTGTGAATGCCATAGGAGGCTATCAAGGGAACCAAGGGGGTCCCCAACGTCCAAGGTATGATCCATATTCGAATACCTATAACCCTGGATGGAGGGATCACCCCAACTTCAAGTGGACCAACAATGAGAATGTTCAGAATCCTCTTGGTGGGAGTTTCCAACGTCCTCAAGGACCTTCATTTCAAGGACCTTCATTTCAAGGACCTTCTTTTCAAAGGCCTTACATGCCTCCTTAACACAACTCAGGGAATTCAAATTCCCACTATGATAAGACTATTGAGGCATTGACTAATTCCACTCAGGCATTGACTAGTGCCACACAGACTTTGATGCAAGGACAACAGACCCACACCAAGGACATTGCTGAACTCAAAAAGCAGATGGGACAAGTGGTGGACTTCATGACCAAGTTTCATGAAACTGGTAGGCTTCCGAGCAACACAATTCCAAACCCAAAAGGAGGCTCTGAAGGCCCACCCAACTGAGGACGAGAGGAAACCAAGTCTAGGCTGAAAGACTATAAACATTAAGCGCTGCTTGGGAGGCAACCCAATTCAGAAGTAGCTGTGGAGGAGCCTTCAATGCAGATTTTCTTCTTCTTCCCTACTTCTTTATTATATGCTTTTTGTTTTTCTTTGAACTTTCTTTTCGTAAATTTCATCCCTATATGCTTAAGTGTTTCATTGCATGCTTATAATTGATTACATTGAGGACAATGCAATATTTAAGTGTGGGGGAAGGGATTTACATTTTTGTTTTGAGTCATATATATTGGAAAATACAAAAAAAAAAAATCGAAAAAATGTCATAAAAATAAAAATTTCGTTGCTTTTGTTTTTGTTTTGAGTCTTAGGATGCCCTTTCAACTGTCTAGGATGATTCTATATCTCTGAAAGCATGACTAAAAGAGGATCACAAAAATTGAGATGACTTAAAATGGTATTCTTTGGTTAATTGAGATATATGAAAAATATATGCCTTGTAGTGGATATGGATTTCGAAACTTTGGTACAGAATATGAGCATGTTAAGATGAGTTTTGATTCATATAAACCCATGTGAGATAATTGAACCATGTTCCTTTTTCTTGGAGTGAAATGAAAAATATATTCTTAATTTCTTGGCGATGTTTTGATGATCTCATTATTCTTTCATCTTGATTGACTACTTGCCATAGATTAAATTTGATGGACTAGAGAATGCTAGAATTCGCTCTTGTGCTTGTTGAGACGTTATATCAATACATGGCCCTGATTCTGGAAAGGATAGAGGCACCCTAGGAATTACCACCATTGCCAAATGAACCTGTGTCCCTAATTGTGCCCGTCGTGGGACTCCCCTAGATAAACCCCTTTGAGCCTACGTTAAACCTTTTCTTTCATCACCCTTAAAATCTTTAACCTAAGCCTTAGTATAGCTATAACCCTACCCTTTGTCCTAAGGACTTAGTGGAGCTAAATTGAGATTTTACTTGAAGATTTGACGTCAATATTGAAGAATAAGAAGAGGTGAAGGTTCAAGTGTGGGGGTAAACTTGTCCATGAACGAAAAATGTATGAAAAAGCCGAGAAAATGAAAAGAAAAGAAAAATGTACACGGCTAGAAAAGAAAAGAAAGAAATATCTATGGATTTTAGTCCCCCATACTTAGTGATTTCGGAGTTTACTTTAAATTGAAGGCCCACTACAGAAAAATTTGGCCTTTGTCCATTTCACTAGAGTCAAGGGAAGTTTACATTGAAGATTGGGCCCAACATGAAGACATTTGGCCCTTTTATGTGACCTATATGGGGAAGTGACGTTTTTGAAATGCCTTGGTGGATTTTTCGAGATCTCTGCATTCATATGAGCTCTACTAGGTTTTTAGGACACTTTGTTAAATTCCTTACCCTTCGTTTCTTTAAACCTTGAGCCATGGCCCCATTACAAACCTTGAGAAGACCTTCTTGATCCTTAAGATGGGACAACCCTTGATGTGGAGATGAGTTGCAAGAGTTGAACCTATGGCTTGGGTCCATCTGTGCAAGTAGTTGATATCCTTCATGAGATCTTTAAAGAAAATTATACTTGTGCTTTCGTTTCTTGCATTATGTGATATACTTGCTATCTTTCACATATACTTGAGTGTATAAGCTTTTAAGCATTGCCATGATCTGAGAGAAGAAAGAGTGAATATACCTTGTGAGGAATTGAATCAAACTTGTTTGAAGCATGCTTAACAGAAACCATCACCATTGTTCCAACCAAGTCCTACTTGTGTATATGTGAATTATATGTTTTAATTAACTCTCGAATGCCTAAACATTGATTCTTGGTGAAGTGCTAATCTTGGTGTTGTGAAAGTAAGAGATTGCTGAGACAAATAGTTGAAGGGCAATAGAGTCATTGTATCTATAGAGTCTTTAATTTTCGTTGAGTCTTAGTGTGTGTCTATGTTGTGATTTTGCTAAGGGACTAGCAAAAGCTAAGTGTGGGGGAATTTGATAGGAGCATTTTAATGCGACGTTTTACTTGTTTTTCCCTACATTTTCTGCGCCATTTCCTTGAAAAATCCTTGTTTAGGAAAGTTTCCATTCTTTGATTGGGAAAGTTCCTATTTGTGTAAAGTTTCTATTTTCGTAGTTTTCATTTCTCATTTCTGGCAAGTTTCCATTTTCAGTTTAGGAAAGTTTCTATTTCTCATTTTTAGTAACTTTCTATTTTTCATTTTTAGTAAGTTTCTATTTTTCAAATTAGGAAAGTTTCTATTTTTCTTACTAGTTTCTATTTTCAGGACCTCCGAGCTAAAAAGTGGAAATGAACACACGAATGGAAAGAGGAGCTTGCGAACGTCAAGGGGAACAAAAATGAAGAACATTGGACCACACATTTGAGCAGAAATGAAGAAACAAGCTTTCCTAGTGCAACCAGGAAACCCTGCGAACTGGAGGAGAGCTTACCAATGAAGTTTCCAACGCAACTATGAAAAGAAATGAAAGAAATGAAGTGTTTTGCGTTGGAAAATATGAAGACTTGAAGATGAAGCAACGTGGCCCAAGAACTCTCAAGAATGAAGTGGATTTTCGGCAAAATGGACCAAGGCCCATCTAAGCCCATGACATTAGGGTTTGAGACGCAAAACCCTAACCCTAGAGATGTTTTGCCGTGAAAACCAAAGAGAGAAACAAGGAGATGGCGTGAGAATCAAGAAGAACCTAGAAGATTTCGGTTGAGATTTTCTAGGGCTATTTTTATGGAAAGAGATTTACTTGGAGACAAACCCTAGAAGATTGCCGTCCAAGTCAAGAGAAACCCTAGAGGAGTTGCCGTCCAAAATGAAGAGAGAAACTAGGGTTTTGCCGTGGGAAAAATCAGAAAATAAAAAGAGATTTCGATGGAGATTTTTGAGGGAGAAATAAAAGGAAAGAGAAGATGTGTTGAACACAAAAAGCTCCCAAAAGGTGACTAGATTCATTCCTAGAATCTCTAAAGGAGTTTTGGCCGAAATACAAGAGATAAAATCAGATTATTGTCATGGTATTTCGGCAAGAAAATCAAGGGAAATATTCTAGGAAATTATGTGATTGGTTGAGACACATCATAGGGCTTACTTGGCAAGATTTCATTGGAGGGAATTATGTGGAGTTAACAAGAATTGCCGTGAGTTTCTCTAGGGTTTTACACGGCATGGAGACCTAGGGGCCGTCCCCTATATATTCCTCTCTTCTCTCAACGTCAAGGGTTCCCACTTTTGGAGTTTTACAACTTTAGAAAAAAATCAGAAAACTCTCTCTAGCTTAGCCGTGTTCTTCTCCATCCTCTAGGGCAACCACGAAGTTCAAGCAAGGCCAAGGAAGAAGAGGACAAGCCGTGCACATCATCCATCACCATCCTTGAAGATTGCTTTCGAAATTCAAGAGACCATTCATCCCATCTCCATCTCTTGGTGTAATCCGATTCTCCTTGTAACCTTTGCTTTGTAATTTTCGTTGGTTATGCCCTAGTTGACACATGTGTTTGAACAAGTTTCGAATTCTGAAATTCTATGATTAATTGTTAATTTCCAGATTCATGTTTTGCGATTTATGGTTGCTTATGTGTGAGTGTTTGATTAAATTTGCATGATAGATAACTTTTGTATTTTAATCTTATGTGGTTGCAAACACCTAGGGTTTTTATATAATTGGTGATACGAATTTAAGAACATGAATCAACTTTTTGGTTTTGTGTTCTTGAATCAATAAGTAGTAAAGGTTTTGTACAAAAACCGAATTTAATCAAAGAAGATTGCAATTAGGTGGACTTTTTCATACTAAGTTGCACATTTGAATTGATAGCCTTTCTAGATGCTTAATGCGTTAGACATGTATGATTGACTAGCTTTCTAGGGCTTGAATGCATGTTTGATAGGATTAGTCTATGTGCTTTCACTTAGATTAATTAGCGTTGAAAGTAAAATATGGGAAATTGTTTGCTTTGAACGTTTCACATGATCAATTTCTCTTGCATGACTATGATGAACAATGATGAACTTGAATCAACTTTAATCATGAGTTTCGACTTTGATCTTTGTTCTTGCATTCCATTTGTATTTTTATGTTTTAGCATTTTAATTGTTTTGTTAACTTAGTTTAATTTTCGAAGAAAACCAAAATCAAAAATACCCCCCCTTTTTCGTAAATAGTGTATATGTGTGTGAATATTATACTTTGTTTTAATTTTAATTGTTTAATTGTTTGACAATGACAGGTGTACCCTCAATCCCCGGAATAGAACGATCCCTATTTACTTTATACTACTAATGACATTTCAGGGTTAAATTATGCGCTTGCTTTGAGCGCATCACGGAGAGTTGGAGTTCAGCGGTGGGAAGTCCAGCGGAGGCCGCCAGCGGGAGTTGCTCAGCGGAGCCTTTCCGGTAGAGGCGCTTCCTAGTGGAGGTGTTGCTCAACGTAGAAGCTCGAAGGAGGTTTTGCCGCTGATAGTGTTGGGCGGAAGGTGCTGGCGCTGATGCTTGGTGCTGGCAGGCTGGCCGGCACTACGGGCGGGCTGGCTAGCGGAGCCCTTAGTCAGTGGTGGTCTGAACCAGCTGGTGGTGCTCAGCGGTGAACCATCGGAGCAGTGTCTGCGGTGCCTTGCGCTGACGCTAATCCTGCTAAGCTGAGGTGCTGGTGCGTGGTGGCCTGACCGTCGGCGCAGGTGCGTGCTGGGTTGAGCTTGGCGGTTGCTGACCGTTAGTGGTGTTTAGCGGCGGAGCGGGGCTTGGGGTGAAGCGTTTGGCTAGCGTGGAGGCGGATGGGGGATGGTGCCAGCGGAGTGCACTGGGCTTTGCTCGCCGGCGGTTGGTGGAGTATTCGACGGAGCTCGGTCAGCGGTGCCTGGAGCTCGGCGGAGCTGGAGTGCAGCGGAGGAGGTCCGCTGACGGATATTGGCTGAAGGAGTGGAAGAATATGCCGTTGGATGTGCTTAGCGGAGGATTTCCTGGCGGAAGCTGTTGTCGGACTTGGCGGAGCTGCCAGGCCTGGCGGTGTCTACCCCAAGCGGTGAAACTCAGCGGAGAAGCTCGGCGGAGGTTGCCCAGCGGAAAATTTTCTCCGGCGAAGCCGCTGCTGCTGGCGGTACTCTGCTAGCGGAAGATGGTCTCTTGAGTCCTTGACGAAGTGCCGATGATGAAGGTTGGCGGTGCAAGACCTTCTGATCTTGTGGAGCTCGGCGGTGATGAAGGTTGCTGACAGAGAGCTGATGGTGACGAAGATTGGGTGCCCATAGTTAATTTCTGGGTGTCCACAGTAAATAGGCACACCAATTTTTTTTTTTTTTTGTGTAGGTCAGCGTTGACCTTTGAGTTGGGCGTTGACCACCATGGTCAGCGTTGACCGAAGGTTGACACGTGCTTGTGAGCGTTGACCAGTGTTTGGTCAGTGTTGACCGGACCTGTTTTGATGTTGAACGAGCGTTGACTCGTCTTTTTCGGGTCAAAGGTTGTGGTAGGTGACGAAGCCTTTGTGTTGGCTTCCCACAGACGGCGCCAATGTTAATGCTTGGATTCGTGAGGATCTAATTAACGATAAGTAAAGAGAGAGAGAGAATGACACAAGAAGTATAGTGGTTCGTTTCCCGCCTTAGCGGGAAACTACGTCCACTTGAATGTTACACTAGTGTGTTGAGCCTTGCGGCCCAAGGGGATTACAAAAGATGTAATGCGATGTTGAGTAAGTGGGAAGGAGTCTCCTTTTATAAGGGAAGGAGGCTCCCTCATTTACATTTTCTTAGATGTGGGACTCAAAGTTACTATTCTAGTCTAGAAAAGCATATTGTGGAGGCAACTTGGCAAGGCCGGAAAGGTGGCTTCCCGGCGACAGATTTGCGAATTCCGGATACCGTAGCGTAGCTTGAACATAGGGCTACAAGATGCAAGTAGCGGTTGGGCCTCACCATGGCTTGTGGGTGTCCCAAAGAGGGTGTTTCTTATGCTTGGTGAGATAGCAAACTAGTCATGCTAGTAGGTATCTACAACTTGTGACCTGAAAGTGAATGGGACCTAGACGCATAGATTCCTAGGGATCCCACGGTGTCGATAACCGTGAACCTCCGGAGGGGGCCGTGCTCCTATGTTTGTCGAGAAAGAGTGAGTATAGACAGTGAACCAGTCATAGGAGACTCAGGGCCAGGAAATGGACACTTTCGCTACTTGTAGTCGGAAGTACTACAGAGTAGTTGGCTGGTTCTCGAATTCAGAATGAACCAGGTCGGTCACCGATTTGTTTTATTTTAGTCGGTAGGTAAGTATCTCGGAGCTCCAAGTGTGTGAAGCATACTGCATATGTTTTATGAAAGAAAACAAATGTTTGTGATTGCCACTTTTCTTAAAGCATTTTTCGATAAACGTGCACAATATTATGTAGTAAATATTTTCAAGTATATTATCTTTCAAACCTAGCATGGTTGGGTCGGCCCCTATTGGGCATGCGAGGACGAAATCTCACCCCTACAATAGTGTGCAGGTTTCGAGCATGTGGTCGGGAAGCGTACATGGGAGGCACATGGCCCGGCTTAGCGCATTTCTCTTTAGTTTTATCAAAAGGAAGGTTTTGGTCCCTTATCGGATTTTGAAGTAACTTAGTTATTTATTTTCTTACTAATTTATTTATTTATTTGTTTCCTATTTGCTTATTTACAAAAATTTTGAGAGACCCGTAACCCTGGGGCGCGTCTCTCATACTTGTTTTTACTTCGTGATTCGTTATTTTCCAAATTGGGCTCCTATTGTAGGCCCAAATCTTTTAGCTCACTTTAAATTCCGCTTGCGAAAATATGTTGTTCGGTTGCTAGAATGTTTTGTGACTTTTGTCCAAGAAAGTGTTTTGTAAACCAACAACCTAAACTCAAAAGGCCTTGCGGTTTCGGGTTGATGAGCTATTGAGATGCCATTCGTGACATGTCGATTCCTCATTGGCTCGGAGTCGCGGCGCTGTGGGACCCCCCTCTCGGGTCACCACACTAGGGCACACAACCCTAACCCCCAACAAAATTTCTACTCACTACCCATACTCAAAACAACATCAATTTCAATATACTTCAATTGAAGAGGAAAAAGGTGAAGAGAAGTGGAAAGTCACAAGAACAAGTCACAATTGCTATAGAGCAAAAATGACAAGTCTTGATTTATAACCTCCCACTTTTACCCAAGTCTAAATCTTGATAGTGATGAAGCCTTTGATGCTTGAAGTGGTTTTCCTTTAAATCCCCTTCAAATCTTGACAAAATCGATGAGATTTGGTGTAGAGATGTGATAGAAAAGAAGTAGAGAAGATGGGTAATTTTGGTGAGGTGGAGTGGATCTTGGTGAGGTGGTTTGGATTTTGGTGAGGAGAAGGGAAAAATGGAGAATTGGAATTATGGGTGGTCTGGGCGTGTTTTGCTGGGAGAAGAGGAAGAATGGTATTTTGAATGGGATCTGGGCGTCGTGTTCTGCTGAAGAGGAAGAATGAGGGTCTAAAATTAAATGAGTGTGGCTGGAATGGTTTCGTGAGAAAGAGGCAGGATAAGGGACACATGGCAAGGCTGCCATGGTTGAGGGGTGGAGAGTGACGTCAGAAAAATGAAAGAGGAAGAGTGTTGTGCGTTTTGGCAGCAAACGGAAGAAAGAAACGCTGCTCCCTCTTTGCATGATTAAACCAAAGTGATTAATTGTACAGATGCCATGTGTCATCTTTTGAGTGGCTGAATTCAATTAAACCAATAATTGCTTGATTGCAAATGCCTCTGCATGTGATATTGCTTCTGATGATTCAACCACTATTAATTAATGATTATCTAGAGGGAAACCCTAGAGGACGCCGTCAGCTCCTTTAGCGCCTGTCCGGCTGCCCCTCGCCGCCGGTTATGGCCTCTGGCCTAGCCGGCGCACGTTGGGCGAGGCCGGACGGGTGGTTTGTTTCAGGTTTGTGTCTCAAGCTCGAAGTTTTGGATCAGTGGGTGTTCGATGTCTTTCTGGGTCGAAGGGAGTGGATGAGTCAGGGAAGCGGGCTGGGATTGGAGGAGGAATTGGTTTCTCTTGGGTTGGAGCGGCGTCTGTTGGGGGTCGATGGTTGGCCGGCCGGATTCGATGGCTATCTGGTGCAGATCGAAGGCCGGTTGGGATCGGTGGCTTGCGGAGACGATGGTTCCGACTCCTTTTGCAGAGATTCCATGTGCCGGCGGGTATTGGGTGGCCTGCAGTTGTCCGCCGTTGCTTGGACGACGTCGGAGGCGTGAGGGTGGCTCCACGCCGGTGGGAAGGCGGTGTTGGTGGCGGGGTGGCGACAAAGCTGCTGCTTTGGGTCGGGCAAGCTGGATGCCTCGCTGGTGTGGGCTTTTGGGCTTGGATGCTGCTAGTGGGCCCGATCTGGGCTAGAGATGGGGTTTGGGCTCACTTTGTGGGCTTTGCCCAAGTTGTTATTTCTTTTAATGTTTTTACTGTTTTAGGTTGTTTAATTGTTTTGCGCATTTTGTGAGCAATAATTCCCTACATTAGATGTGTAGGGCTAGTTGGGTCTTGTGCCTGTGTGTGCACTCAAAGTGTCTTGTCTGCTCTAGGTAGGCGGCGAGTTCCTTGCTTTGTCAAATGGTCGCTACCTCCTAGTGGCAGGGTGAAACTTGGTGTCACTGGATGTATTTTTCAGTGGCAACATGGTGGGAAAGCTGTGAGAATGGATATTATGCTATGCTGTCTTCGAGTTGTAGACCGAGTTATCTTTCCGTTGTGTCACCGCTGGGAAGGAAATAGAACCGTCTGGAGCGCGTTCTTTACTAGCTGGTGCGTATTTGAATACAATTGTTTAGTAGAGACCCAGGATATTATTTCAGGATGTACTCTAGGTGCCTATTGTAATCAGGGGTTTAGGCTCAATGTCCCCCCCTTGTATTCGACGGTTTCATTAATCAAGGCTTGAGGGCAACCGCACCAGCCCTTTATTCAAAAAAAAAAAAAAAAAATTAATGATTATCTAATTAATTAATCATTATCTTATGATTAATTAATGAAAAGAATAATTAATTAACAGAGATTCTTCTTTTCTTCATTTCTTCATTATTTGCTTCGATTTCGCGCCAATTTCTCTCGTTTCCGCAATTCCGCTTATTTTCTACAAAATAAATAAAAATGAATAAATCACATGTTAATTGACATGAGGATTGGCTTAATTCTAGTGCTTTAGATATCATTATACGCAAATAAATGCGTATAATCATTGACCCAGGATTCCTACTTTGACTGGATTTCCTGGCTAGACCAGGAAAACTTTATTTATTCATTTCTGCATCCATGTGCCTTGCCTTTACCATTTCCAATGTCTTTTTTGCTTCTCATATGCCTTTAAGCTCATTTCCTCTTTATTTGCTCCAGTTAGGCCTCATCAAAAAGCCTGCGGATCAAGTGGGCCGATGGAGGCCTGCCGGCCCGGCCGGTCAAAAAGCCCGCCTCGGTGGGCCGATGAAGGCCCGCAAAAACCCTGCCCGGCCCATAGGCTCGGCCCGCCTAAAGCCCGCCAGGCCCG